>NC_050456.1:43152125-43452125 GCF_903995425.1 Onychomys torridus
TCTACATCTCAGATGCAGGTTCTCTTTCCTCCATGTTAACTTTCTGGTGATATAATCCAATGAAAAACCTCCAGTAAACAGGGTCTTCCCACTTTTAGAAAAAGCTCAAAAGAGGAGGCATGAGAACTTCACATGAAAAGAAGAGAGAGCATTTTGGGTGAAAGAGAGGATGCAGGATACACAGAAGCCCTTGATAGAGACTGAAGGCATAGGGAGAGGCAGAACAAGGGAACCTGCCACCACCCCTGGCTAATTTGTATCTAGCAAATAAAACCTGAAACACAAGAAAGGACCAAATCTTGACATCAGCCAACTTAAGGTACAGTATTCTGAGAAAGCAAACAAGAAGTAATGAATAGAATATATTCAATTTTATTCAGAAGTTTCTGAAACCGAATTCAAATTGTATTTAGAGCCATAACAAGCCTATGTGTTCTATGAAAGGCCATGTGTCCACTACCCAATTAACCATAACATAGGTGGGGATATAGGATTTGTGGCATGTAGTGAGTACAGTTGGATTCTTTCTATAGATGTGATAATTATTCTAGACAGACCACATACTGATGGACTTAGGAAACAAAAAACAGTAAGGGCCACACTGCCAGACAGCAAGTGTGATTTTTATCAGCACATCTTAGTTCAACAACAGATCAGTGTGTGAGTAGTTCAGGAGTTAGAATTCCCTTTCCCAGCAAAGAAGAAAGAACAGTAAAGGGAATTATGCATGAACTGGTGTCAGGGCACATGTCAGAGCCCTGTGGGAGCAGGAATCCTCAGAGATTTATCCTAGGTTTTTTTTTTTTTTTTTTTTTTTTTTTTTTTTTTTGTGTGTGTGTGTGTGTGTGTGTGTGTGTGTGGCAAAATCCAAAATAACACAAAAGAAGAAAGTAGAGCAGAAGATCAAATCCAAGTATCTACATGGGGTACATTAACGCATCTGTGCAGTCAAATTGAAAACTGTGTAAAATGGAATGGAGAACTTCAAACCTGTCTTTAAGTTAAACATATTTATCTTGTCATTCTTTAATTATTGAAAATGATTAAGTAATATAAAATTGAAGATTAATGATAGAAGTTGGGGAAATATAGATTTTTTTTATTCAAGGTAATATATTTGTCAAGATCACTAGATACTAAATATAATGTATGTGTGCTTGTGTGTGTATGCATGTACATGTTTATATATATATATATATATATATATATATATATATATATATATATATATATAGTGTGTGTGTGTGTGTGTGTGTGTGTGTGTGTGTGTGTGTGTATGCCTATATGTGTAAGTGACAGGACATGTGTACCACAGCACATGTGCAGAACAAAGATGTTACTCCTCACCTTTCACCTTGCGTGAGACAGGCTTTTTTGCTGCTGCATAGAGGTGAGCTGGCCTGCAGGCATGTGCAGATTCTCCTGTATCTGTTTTCAGATCAGAGGAATACATCATGCAAACTCAGGTCCTCACACTAGTGTGAAAGCACTTTACCAACAAGCCATCTCCCCAACCTCTAAAAGTAATTTATGAAAAATAGATCAAATTTGTTTGGATTGCATGCTTAAAAGGCTAAAATTTTCTTATCTAGCAATAAAATGCTAAATGTAATACTAGAAGCAATACTTGGAAGTGAAGAGAGGAATAAACACAACCAATAGACTTCAGAAAGAAAAAAGAAGCCATATTTAATGAAAATCAAAATACAACTGCAAGAACAAGACAGCAGCAATTTTATCTCATCTTTCAATAATAACTCTAAATACTAATGGTCTCAACTTTCCAATTAAATGACACAGGCTAGATGGATGGATTAAGAGACAAAATTCACCTATGTGTTGTCTACCAGAAATTATACCATTTTAAAGTGAAAGGACAGAAAAATATATTTCAAACAAATGGAATCAGGAAGCCAACAGGCATAGTCACTCTCATTTTTGAAAAAAAAAATAAGATTATAAACTAAAACTAGTGAGGTGTCAAAGGAGAGCATAGAATTCTAATCAATGTATCAATCTAATCAGCTACTCAAGAAAATATCACAATACTTAGTATGTATATACCAAACTCTTGTGCATACAATTTCATAAAAAGCTTGCTAGTGGGATTAAAGACAAAGATTATCACAAACCCAATAATAGTAGATGATTTTAACATTCTACTTTATCCAGTAGGTAGGTCACCTGGACAAAAACACAGAGAAACCTCAAAATTACATAGCATCTTACATCAAAGGGACTTACCACATATCTACAGAATGTTCTACCCAAACTCTAAAGAATATTCATTGTACACAACAGCACGTGGGAGCTTCTCTAAAACACACAAAGCAAACTTTGGCAAATACAGAAACATTAAAATAATGCCACTTGTCATATCTGACCATTATACATTACACATTATATATGTAGGTACACTGCATACTATATACATGTGCAAATGCATTATATAACACATATATGCAATATATACATTTATATCACTGTCAATTTAAAAACCTGTACTCTATTAAGTTGGAAAAATAAAAGAAATAAATGAATTTCTTGATTTACCCAAACAACCAAAGTTAAACCAAAGAGCCCAACAACCTAAACAGACTATAATAAAGGAGGAGGAGATTGAAACAATACTAAAACCTTCCAACTAAAAATAGTCCAGGCCAAGATGAAGTCATGCCATTATTCTACCAGACCATCAAGGAATTTCTCCAACCAACTCTTCTTAAACTCTAAAAGTAGAAACAGAAGGATCATTCCTAAATTGATTCTATGAAGCCAGCATTACTCTAAAAATCTAAACCGGACAAAGATGAAACTTCAGCAATAAAGGAAAACTACAGACTAACACCCTTTATATACATAAGCACAAAAAAATTCTCAATAAAATACTTGAGGCACATATCAAGAAGTCCATGCAATGTGATGAGCTTTATAACTGGGATAAAGTTGGCTTTATCCAGAAATGCAGATTTGGTTCAACATACATAAGACAATAAATATAATAAATCACATAAATGGACCTAATTAAAAGCTACATGATCATCTCAATAGATACAGAAAAAGCCCTTTGACAAAACTCAATTTTTTTATAATAAAAGTCATAGAAAGAGTAGCACTGTAGGGAATATATGTCAACACAGTAAAGATTATATAAAACAAATCCACAGCCAACATCATCCTAGATGGAGAAAAAAATCTCATTTAAATCAGGAATGAGACAAGAATGTCCCCTGTCCCCATTCCTTTACAATACAGAACTAGGAACACTAGCTGGAGCAATAGGGTAAAAAAAGGACATTAAAGGGTTACAAATAGGAGAAGTCAAATTACCACTATTTACAGATGATAGGCTATTATCACAGTCTTTGTACTCTGTGTGCATATGTGTGTAACAATAATAGTAAAAGAAAAAGAGGTTATCAACTTGAGTGTGTGTAGGATATGGAAGTTATGGAGGTTAACAGGGAGGAGTTAAAAGGAAGAGAGGGAGTGAGAAGGTGATGTAATTCTATTTCAATTAAAAAATGCTGACAAACTAGAATAGATATAAATAAATTAATGGATAATATTTTTTTTTTAAAAAAAATAAGTCTTGTTGGAAATCCATGTGATAGTATAGCAAATCTTTAAGCAGAAATACTGTACAATTCAGCCACTGAAGGTGTACCATTGTGGTCATATAGGAATCATCATGGTTTCTGTATTTCCTCTCAAGGGGGAATTTGCATCTATCAGCACCTGCAAGGTGCTGAGACTTTTGCATCCATCATTACAGAGTTGACTAATCAAAGATGGTGTTCAGACATGTAAATATAATGAATCACTTATAGGATTGGAAATAAGCCTAAGATTGCTTTTTACTACTGTTTTTATGAGCATTTAAAAAAGTAACATGCATACTTGAATTTTGACAAATAGTGATAATCTAATCTTTGCTGGGAAATGAAATGATACTTCTGAAAGCAGAGGAAAAAATTTTGGGATGGGAGGTATTTCTGTCGAGCATTTTCCAGGAACCTGGAGAATACTGATCTTATATAAGAATGTCACTGTGTATGCTCAATTTGTGACACACACACACACACACACACACACACGCACGCACGCACGCATGCACGCACGCACGCACGCACGCGCACACACACATACAAACACACTTCTTAGAAAAAAATACTTAGCCATCATTTGGAGAGAAGTTTTTATATTTCTTCAAATAACCTTGTATCATTGATAAAAAGTTATCATTGATTGGCCCAATCTAGGCATGGTAACAAGGAGATATATGACTAAAATATTAATATTTATATAGCACGTCTTTCAAAAGCTTAGTTCCACTGAGGAGTATTAGCATTTTGTATATTCTTAAAAGAACAATTCTTTCCATATCTCATATCCTTAGTTTTTCATAACATCTCTGAGGTAAATGATTTTAGATATAACTAAAAGGAAGCACAGATCTAGGCATCATGGTGCATGCATATAATCCCATCACTAGGAAAGCTGAGACAGGGGGATCATGAATTCAAGATCAGCCTGTGTTGCTGAGTAAGACCATGTCTCTAAATCAATCAACCAGTGCAGTAATCAGTCTCAGGGGCTCAAATAAAATTCCAAGGGTTATAACATTAAAGCGAGAAGCATTAGAATGGAAACCACGTATGTGTGGCTCTAAGGCGAAAACGTCTTAGATACATTGCTGTATAAGGATGGACAAATACCAATGGGGAATCTGCAGCTAATATAGGAAGCCAATTGTCTCTTAAAAACAAATACAGACGCGCAATATATTATCAAGAACCTTTTATCTCTTAGACCAAAGTCTCTAAATCCTTAGCGAATATAGTTCCATATTTCAGGTGGATTTGAATTTAAAATTTACTGTTGATAAACAGAGGTGCCAGAAGGGCTCTAGAGGTGGAGTGCAGTGTCATTTCTAGAAGTTGACACACAAACTAAAAAAGGAGAAAGAATAAAGAGAAAAAGGTATTCAAGTCCAAAATACGGTGAGACGTGGGCACTAAGTGTTGAGGTCACATATATAGCATGTGCAAACTCAAGAGCAGCACAGGATCACAACAGTTAAAAAGTCTAGCATGATCCAGCTGGAGTCTCCACAGCCTTTGGTTCACAATTCATGTGCTTCCATTCCTTTGGCTATTTGTCCCTGTGCTTTTCCAGTCTTGGATTCAACAATTCATGCTCTTACAGTGCCTCCTCTTTCTCAACAATTGGACACCTGGAGCTCCACCTGGGGCCTGGCTGAGGATCTCTGCATCCACTTCCATTAGTTATTGGCCCTCTGGATAAGTGAGACTATTGGATAGCTTGAACTCTTTGGGAGGCACCCAGGCTGTGGGACCGGGACCTGTCCTTAGTGCATGAGCTGGCTGTTTGGAACCTTGAGCTTACACAGGGACACTTTGCTCAGCCTGGAAGGAGGGGATTGGAGCTGCCTGTACTGAATCCACCAGGTTTAAATGAATCCCCAGGGGAGTCTTGGCCCTGGAGGAGATGAGAATGGAGGGGAGGGGCTGGGGGGAGGACAGGGGAGTCCATGGCTGATGTGTAAAACTAAAACACAGATATAATAAATAACAACAACAAAAAAAGTCTAGCATGGAGGAAGGAAGAGCTCCCAAGGTCTCTTCCCCAATTGAAAGGCTACTGGCATTGATGAATGCTGGAGGAGGAAGAGGCAATTTTCTTTAAAGATGGCTACTGATGGATTGACCATGCTCCTCTGGATGACTTTATACCCATAACACATGCGGTCAGAACTAAATGGATTCAGTGAGTTAGAAAGTTGGGATAGAGAAATGCAAGAGTCTGGGGAAAACTAGAGGTGGGGATGGGGTAGATAAGATCAGACACATTGTATACTTGTCTGAATCTTTCAAATAATAAATATATATGAAAATCATAAACATACTTTTCAAAAGACCAGTGAAGTAAAATGACCAAGAAGAATTTTAAATATGGTTTAGACACCTTATTCATCATAAAGATAGGTAAGTAATTGCTGAGCAGATTTGCATTAAAATCAAGATTAAAATGAACTGGCATATAATTATTCCCAGGTTAGCTAGGAAAAAAATATTCCAATTACTTGGAAACCACAAATGGCCAGACTTCATTAAGCTAAGATGAGCAGTATAAAATGAATTGTCATATAAACATTAAAGAAACAGAATTTGTTCTTGAAAACTCCCTCAAAAAGAAATGCAGCCAAGATGGCTTCACTGAGAAATTTAGTGAAGATTTAAAGAATAATTAATATCAACTTCTCATGGGAAGAAAACACATTTTATAAGGCTAGAATTGCCTTAATGCTCACCACACAAACTCACTCCATAGAAAAAAATGACAGAGCTAAATGATGTCTTTTTGAACTTACATTATATGTCTTTAAGAAGATATTAGCAAATCCAATGAAGTGTGAAAGATTAATGTATCAGAACAAAGAGATTTTTCTCCAAAGTGCAGAGCTAGATCCGCTTTAGAAAATTAATTAATGTAGTTCTCCATATCAACACACCAGAAACAAAATTTCACAGGATCATACACAAGGACACAGAAATGATTGACAGAAGGCAGCACCTATCTGTGACAGGCATTTTCTTATTGGATACAGAGGGAAACATCCTCATAACAAACAAGCACATAACCAAACTACATTGAGCATAGTAGCTGATGGTAGGAAATGAACATTGTCCTTTAAAGATTGAGGGTAAATTGAATGTCATTCCTCACAATTTTTACTGGAATACTGGTATTTCAAGACGATGTGATAATGTGAGAAAAGTCCGTAAAAATAGCCCAGAGTGAAAAGAAGGTATAAAATGATGTCTGTTTGTAGTTTCATGACTGTGCAGAATGTCCTGAAGATTCTCCAAGGAACTAGAGAACCAGAAATTAAGGTATGGTTACCATATAAAAAATTAACTTATAAAACATATAACAGTTTCTTTCTGTATATTAAACACTAACTTCTATATATTATTAATAGAAATCAAAACAAAACTTCAATGTTATTTATAATTTCTCTGAAATTAATAAACAAATTACTCAGGTATAGATCTAAAACACACTTGCAAGAGCTGTACATTTGACAAAATAATAAAAGAACCACAGGGGACAAATTGGAAGATCTTTATGTCTTTCTAGGATGGAAGACATACAGGACTAGGCCAATTTCCCTGAAATTGACTTGTAGACTTCAAGCAATTGCTTTAAACACCAAAATGTTCCATAAGACATAGATTAACATACTCTAAGACATGTGTTTGGAAAGGGTCAGGGCTTGAAATAACTAATAAAATGTTGAGGAAGAAGACTAGTGTGAAAGGAATTACTTTACCACATGCCATGGCTTATTACATAATTATACTAAGCAGGAGACTATGGGACAGAGAGAGGGATGGACATAGTGAATCAGTAGAGAATCCAGAAATAAGTGGACATGATTATGACTAAATCCTACCATTGTCTTTTTACAAAGACACAAAAGCTATTCAATAAAGGAGAGCAGTCATATAGAAAATGATGCTGAAACAATTGGATACCCAATAGCAAAACTGAAAACCGACAAACAAAAAATCTGCAACAAAGCTCTGGTGGGTTGAATGAGAGGGGCCTCTATAGCCTCATTGTATTTTAGGTTCCCGGGACTATTTGGAAAGCAGTGGGAAGTACGGTCTTGTTAGAGGAGGTGTGTCACTGGGGGTGGGCTTTGAGGTTTCACAAGACTACTGTTTTTCTCAGCCTCCTACTTGTGGATCAAGATGTGAGCTCCCAGCAGCTGCTCCAGCTGTCCCCCACCCCCATGCCTTTGCTCTGCCACCATGAACTCTAGCCCTCTGAAACGGCAATCCAATCAAGCTCTTTCTTCTGTAAGTTGTCTTGGTCATGATGTTTTATCACAATAGAAAAGTAACTGAGACAGAAGGAAAGCAAAATTCAAAATGAACTTCCTTTAAAGTCTTTTTCTTAAAAACGTGTCTCCTGTGAATCATGGATTTCGATTAAAATAAAATTACAGGAAAAAAAAGTAAGACATTTCCAGACTTAGAACTACTTGCTAGCTCTCTATTAGTATAAATCATGGCAGAATCATGTGTCAGAAGAGTCTGTTCACCTCATGGTGGTCAGGAAGCAAAGACTGGGGATGTGGGGAGATGATGCCACCTCCTTTTTTTGAGAATATTATTGCTAATATTCTAAGTTCCTTTGCCAGTTTTCACCTGTATGGGTTCCACACTTCTCCACAGCACCAAGGGTTAAGTACCTAATTTTCCACACATGGACTAAAGAGGAGTATTCTAGATGTAATCTGCAGAGGACAGATAAATGTGTTTTGTATTTATCACAGAAAAAAAATGACCCAGTTTAGAAACAAGTTTTAAAAAATGGATCTCATTAAAAGTAACACTGCTGAGGGGCCAGCTTCAGTGGTGTCTAGGTCCCAGAGAGGGGGTAAGGAGTCGGTGGGAAGGATGAGCCAGGCATGATGGTCGAGAGACTCTTTCAGTGTGACTGACTAGCAGCCAGAAGGCTTCTTAATTTATACAGACTTCATTAAGAAGAGATAGATTCAGGTAATTCCAAAATATAGATTATATCATTTTTGTTTTCAGACATGTGTTTCCCTTCCTCTTGAATATCTTTTAGTCACTCATTGATAAACAGTTATCTTTTACAATCATTTTCCCTCAAGTTTAGTCATCATTGATAAACAGAGTTATCTTTTACAATCACTTTTACTCACCAACCCCATAACTCAATTTTTAAGAATCTAGAGGCATATGACAGCCCGTTCTCAGGCTGCCAGCTTTTGCAGCTTCAAGGAAGCTAGATAGAAAGAAAATCTCCAAGGCATCCCAGACAGATTGTCATATCTGAGCTGTGTATTATTAACTCTTAATAGTCAAAGTGCCCAAGAAAAATCCTCAGGCCAAAGCTTCTGCAATTACTATTCAATTTCTGACATAATATAATGTTTTACAGTTTATATTTTGATAGATTTTTTTATATGCCTAATCCTGGCATTCATATGACAGTGGCCCTGCATGAGCTAACTTTTCTAAGAAAGGGAGATCCTGACAACTCATTCTTTTATCATATTTCCATATCATTATTTGCCCATCTATATAAATTTCTGTGTAGGGCAGAGGTAACTCCAGCTAATATAACTTTGTTGCAATATATGCCATGCAATCGCCTGAGAGTATAGTAAGAAGAGGCTTATAATCTGATTGAGCCAACTTCTCTAGCCCACCAACTCTTGTTGACCTTTTTAAGGTTTATTTTGTTTATTATCTTGTTCCTGAGTAAGTACAAGGGTAGATGTTTTAAGAATATCTCATAGCCTCATAAAGAGACCTCTGGCTTCTTTATGTGTGTCACAACCTCCAAGGCATAAGGAAGACCTTCAGGTAGATAAGGATATCTCTGTTAAAGCAGGAGGGGTAGTGTGCTCAGGACTTTCCTGGGGCAGCTTAGAAGCACTACTCCTGGGAAAAGGCATAAATGATTCATAAGAAAATTTCCATCAACCCAATGTCCCCAAATTGTACAAATATTAAAAGCCCCAAATATGCAACACATGGAGATCAAAAACAAAAGTGGCATGGTGGCCATCTTGTAGCTCAGCTTTGCTGGATCTTTGTCAAGCAGTTGTGCTGGCTTTATGACTTTTCCTGTTCCCATCAGATATGGCTGCACCATAACACTTTTGATACTTGAAAGAATTTGTGAAGAGAATAAGATGAAGTACGGACTTAGTGAAGGTATTTGCAAGTCACATGTTAACAAAAAGACTTGTATGTTTAAAATAGAATCACAGCAGTTAAAAAATAGTTCACTATAAAACAGAGAAAAAACAGGAACTGACATTTCACTGAAGAGGGTAGAAAGTTTGTGAATAAATTAATGAAGACCTATCATTGTTGACCATGGAGAAGAGGCAAGCATGAAGCACTGTATATGAATACAAGAAAAGAATATTAATATCTGCAATAATCTGGTGGGATCTCCAGGATACTTATTAAGAAAAGAAACTCAGAGTCTTGATTTTATTAAATTTTGGTTGACTTTTATTTGCCTATTTTACTTATATATTTCATTTTTGTTGATACAAGATCTGGTGAAATAGTCCAGGCTAGTTGGGGAATGAACCCATGATCCTCTTGCCTCAGCTTCCCAAATGTTGAGATTACAAGTATATGCAATTACCATCTCCCTTAAATATTCTGCGTATTATCCATTTGCTAAATGAATATTTAGCAATTGTCCCCCATTTTTTAGTGTGTCCTTTCACTAAATCTATTGTTTCTTTTCCTGTGGATTCTGTTTGATAGAATCTCATTTGTATATTATTTATTAGGTTTTGCTTCATGTCCTGAAAACCAGTATCTAGTCCTATGCCTTGGAATGTTTCTATGATAATTTCTTCCAGTAGCTTCTTTGAAGTTTTGGGTCTTACACTTACATGTCTGATCTATTTTAAGTTGATTATTGCACACAGTGAGAGATACAGTCCTCTGCATATGAACATTCAGTTTTCCCATTACCATCTATTTAAAAAGCTGTCTCTTCTCCAATGGTTTTAGAAAAGCTGTAGAGAAAGAGTTGGCTGGAGAGGCATCATTCAATTGAAGGCTGGCAGTGGTCTGAAAAGACACATCTCAAAAGAAGAAGTACAAATGGCCAAGAAATATATAAAGATGTTAAATATAATTAACCATAATGAAACTGTAAACCAGAGATATAAAAATATCATTTCATCCCATTTTAGTATGATAATAATAAAACAAACACAAATGAGTAACTAAACGTTAGTGAGAATGTGGAGGAACAGAACCATCATACACTATGAGGATGTAAATCAGCACAACCATTGTGGGAAACAAGTGAATGTTCCTAAAAATTGAAAATAGAGCAAACATATGATTCATTCAAATTATAGGTAAGAGGTCAGCATTCCAAAGAAGTACCTGGTTGTGGAGAGTATACACAATGGAATATTATTCTAGCATGAAATCCTGGCATTTGAAGCAAATGGTTAGAACTAGAGAATACAATGTCCAATGAAATAAACCAGATGCAGGAAGACAAAGATGGAATGTTCTATTCATAAATGGAAGTTTAAAAAATGGGGCTACTGACCTCTGGTGGAAGCCCCCTGAGGAAGAAATCAGGGAAACAACACCCTTCACAGTAGCCACAAGTAATATAAAATATCTTGAGGTAAATCTAAGTAAGCAAGTGAAAGACTTGTGTGACAAGAACTTCAAGTCTTTGAAAAAAGATTTGGAGAAAATGTCAGAAGATGTAAAAACCTCTCATGCTCAAAGATTGGTAGGATTAACATAGTAAAAAAAAAAAGGCTTTTTTTTTTTTTTTTGCCAAAAGCAATCTATAGAGTCAATTATAGCACAATTATTTACAGACCTTGGAAGAACAATATTCAACTTCATATGGAAAACAAAAAATTCCCATGATAGCTAAAACAATCCTGTACAATTAAATAAATAAATAAATAAATAAATAAATAAATAAATAAAAATAAAAAAACTTCTGGAGCTATTACTGCTCCCTATTTCAAGCTTTACTGCAGAGCTTTAGTAATAAAAACATGGTATTGTTATAAAAACCAATAGATTGAACAGTAAAATTGAATTGAAGACCCATATATAAATCCACACAAATCCACACATATGGACACCTGATTTTTGACAAAGAAATCAGAAATATACAATGGAAAAAAAGAAAGTATCTTAAAAAAATGGTGCTGATCTAACTGGATGTAGAAGCATACAAATAGATCCATATTTATCACCCTGCACAAAACTCAAGTCCAAGTGGATTAAAGACTTAAGTATAAAACCAGATATACTGAGCTTAACAAAAGAGAAAATGAGGAATAGCCTTGAACATTTTGGCATAACAGACAACTTCCTGAACAGAACACCAAAACTGCAGGCACTAAGACTGATAATTAGTAAATGGAACCTAATGAAAGCAAAAAGCTTCTGTAAGGCAAAGGACACCATCATCAGGACAAAATGGAAACTTAAAGAATAATCCAAAATACATAAAGAACTCAAGAAATCAGACCTTAATAAACCACATAATTCAATTAAAAATGGGCCACAGATCTAAACAGAGAATTCTGAACACAGGGAAACAAATGACTGAGAAGCACCTAAAGAAGTGTTCAACATCCTTAGCCATCAGGGAAATGCAAATCAAAATGACTCTGACATTCAATCTCACACCTGTTGGAATTGCTAAGATTAAAAACACAAATGACAGTTCACGCTGGTGAGGATGTGGAGCAAGGGGAACACTTCTCCATTGCTGGTGGGTGTTGTAGAATATTATTTTAAGGTGTGTTGCTTTTGTTTATGTTGCATTTGTTTAACTCTTTGAAGCTGTGTTGCCTTGCCTGTCTAAAACACTTAATGGTCTACGAAAAAGGTGAATGGCCCATAGCAAGGCAGGAAAAAGGGTGGTGGAGCAAGCAGGAAGAGAGAAAATATAGAAGGGGTAATCTGGGAGGAAAGGGGAGAGATGAAGTAGCCAGAGAAGGGGGAGCACTCCAAGGGCCAGCCATCCAGCTACATAGCAAGCCATGGAGTAAGAAACAAAGAAAGGTATATAGGAATAGAAAAGGAAAAGCCCTGAGGTAAAAGGTAGATGGGATAAGCTAGGTAAGGCTGGCTAGAAACAAGTCAAGATAAGGCCAGGCACTCATAATAAAGAATGAGCCTCCATATGTGATTTGTTTGGGAGCTGGGTAGCAGCCCCCCACCCCCCCAAAAAAGAGCAAAAACAATCAACAACAGGTGGGAGTGCAGACTTGTATAGTCACTATGGAAATTAATATGATGGTTTCTCTGAAAATTGAGAATCAATCTATCTCAAGTATACCCAAACGATATATACCACTCCATCCTACCACAAGGACACTTGCTCAACTATATTCATAGCAGCTTTATTGATAATAGCCAGAAACTGGAAAAAACTAGATGTCCTTCAATTGAAAAATGAATAAAGAAAATGTAGAACTTATATACAATGGAGTATTACTCAGCTGTTAAAAAAAATCATGAAATTTGTAGGCAAATGGATGGCACTAAGAAAATTCACCTGAGTGAGGTAACCCAAACCCCAAAAGAAAAATATGATTGATGCCTAGCCCAATTATCATCAGAGAGGCTCCATTCAGCAACTGAAGAGAATAGATGCAGAAACCCACAGCCAAACATTAGGCAGAGCTCCAGGCGTCCTGCAGAAGAGGGGAGGGGGGATTTTATGAGGCAGAAGGATAATTAAATCTCAAGAAATCCCACAGAATCACTAACCTGGGCTGATAGAGACCCACAAAGAATTAACCAACAACTAGGGAGCCTGTATAGGACTGACCTAGGCCCTTTCCAGATATGTTACAGTTGTGTAGATAGCTTGCTCTTCTTGTGGGACTCCTAATTGTGGGAGCAGAAATGGTCTCTAACTCTTTTGCCTATATTTGGGACATTTTCCCTCATACTGGGTTGCCTTGTTCAGCCTACTAGGAGAGTTACCCAGTCAGTCTTACTGCAACTTGATATGCCATGTTTGGTTGATATCCATGGGAGGCCTGCACTTTTCTGAAGAGAAATGGAGGAGGAGTGGATGGGGCACAGAGGAGAGAGGGGGTAGAGGGACTGGGATGAGAAGAAGGAGGGGAAGCTGCAGTCAGGATGTAGAAGAAATAATGTTAAAAAATAAACGAGACTATTGAACTCCACTAAAATGTACAAATAGTATAAGGTGATTTTAAAAATCAGTCTTAAATATTATGTAATTCCATTTGCATAAATACTTGAAGTAAGATCATAGGGAAGTTAGTAGTTGCTTGGTTCAGGGATACAGACAGGGCAGTAGGTTAGGGTTACATAAAAATACTAGGAGGGAGTGCTATTAGGCTATAACAATTCTGTTTATTGTAGTGGTGGCTATATACAGATAAACATCTAATTACATAGAATCTCATACATGTGCATACACTGATGTGCAGACACAGGCAAATAAAGTAAAACTGTGAGATGGGAATAAGATTGGTGGGTTTTACCAACATCTACTTCCTACTTTCCTTATCTTTGTAATCCTCTTGAGGTATCCTGAGGGAAGGGACATGAGCCCTTTTTGTCCATTTCTCAAAGCAGCTTCCTGTGAATCTGTAATTACTTAGAAATCACGCTTGCAAAATAATCTAAAGAATATGTATTTTACTCCTTATTAAGTGTTTAGTACATTTTAGGGAGAATGAGATTCATACATATTATGATCATATTATATCTTATATTCTGAGGCAAATAAGCAATATCATCTACTGGATGATAAGAGAGACCCAAAGTTACAAGAGATTTGTTACATTGTAAGAGGTAAAACACAGGAAGCAGAAGCACAAACCAGTAGGCACATGAAATTCAAAAGAACTATTTTTAAAAGATAAACTAGTAAACATAAGTAATTCATCTGACAAGAGAAACCAACTAACGCTAGCCAAATTAAACTCTATCTTAGAATCTGCCTCTAGGGTAGTAAATATGTTAAATATTTTGTATACTAAGCATGGAGAAAATAAGAGCTTATTAAAAAGCAATATTAAACTAACATTTTAAAATATAATCAATAATTAAAAATATTAGAGAGAGTAGGATCCTATTCAATATTTCCATTTCATGAGTTTTATAATCTCTAATTAATGTCTCTCCAGACAGAGTCTGGTGTCTTGAGGATGAGTCTAAAGCTTTTTCCAAATGCTTTACACAATCTGAAAAATTCAAAACCATACTTAAAATCTTAATAAATAATGAATTCTTTAATGTATTCTTGAATATAAGCTTTAAAAACCCTATAAAGTTATTACTAGTTTTCCACAACATAGACAAGAAAACTGAAGTGTGGATAAGTTAGGAGCCTTAGCTAGGGTCGCATAGCTACTACTCAGTGATGGATCCAGAATTAAACTACACTTTGACTCTGCAATTTGTCTTCTATCTTTCCTTCTATTTCTCTGAAGAATTCTGTCATATGGTGTATCCGTGTGAGAAGTCTCTGAACAGCACTTGCTTAGTAAGCACATCTCATTCTCTGAACTCCAACTTCAAACATAGTTGGGTAAGTCATGTAAATTTTCTGTTTACGAATCACACCTACTATCCTAATACCGATAAGATTCACACACATTAGGCTGTTTTCCAAAGCAGTTTGTGACTCAGCTATGATCATCATATCCTGGCATGTCCTTGCATGAGGCAACTCATGAACAACCCATGAAAATAAGAGCCCATGTTTCTGGAGGCAGATAATAGTTTGCAGAATCTTGGAAAGTAGTAGGTATTACTACTTTGCTCACCAACTATCTGGATTAAGACTCCACAATAACTTTATAAGATGCTAATTTTATAGAAGTCTATAGAAAGGATGCGTTAGACTATTTTTTGTTTGTTTGTTTGTTTTTCGAGACAGGTTTTCTCTGTGTTAGCTTTGCACCTTTCCTGGAACTAATTCATTTGGAAGACCAGGCTGACCTTGAACTCACAGAGATCTGCCTGGCTCTGCTTCCAGAGTGCAAGGCTCGTTAGACTATTTTATACATTTCCTTTCAATCTCCTTGCATCCTAAAGTCATTTTAAAATAAAATTTACAAAGCTACAAAAATGTACAAATATATTGGTAAACGTGGCACAGAGCTGTGTGTTTTAGTTACACATGAATGTTCCAGGTGAAGCATGCTCCCAAGAAATAGGTGATAATTGGGAGTCTATGGTTATGAGAAACAAAGCAGAAAGAAAGGTGGATACTTTTGAGCTAGGCCTTAAAGAACATGTATCATTTTTTTTCCTGGTAGATTAGGCATAATAAGAACAAAAATGATTAGATAGATGGGAAGGGGGAAGGAAACACATGTGGCAGGTGGATATGTATGGACCATTGGGATCAGTGATAAGACACACAGAAAGACAAGCAGAACTCTGCCTGCTTTTTTTGACTTTGTCTATAAGAACTTGATGGAGAATGGAAATGGCCCAGTATGAAATTTTTGGAAGGAAAGCTCCATTCTTTCCTGAAAATATCTTTGTATTGTCTTTTTTTCTGTTCAGAAAAGTAATAATGTTGCTATTGTTATTACCATGTGTTCAAACGCAGCTTTCTTCTTAATAAGCTGAATAACATATGCAGCATTCTACTGTTCTACCTTTCAGTTCCCTTGTTTGTAAAAGTGTGGCAATATTATTACTTCTTGAATGAATCACTGTGGTCTCAAAAAAATCTAATGCATGTTGGGATAATTGCTTTACAAATGTTCGATGAGTGGTGATGACATTGATCATAATGATGCTTTTCTTGTTCTCCAATAAATACATATAGGATAGGAGCAACCTTTCAGAACTGAGTACATTGAATACTTATTGTAGACACACTTAGGCTTCCATACAATGTGAACTAGGGATAAATTTTAAGTCAACTGCAATTATATTTCCTTCAGTACCATCCACACCTTGGTCTCTTTTTCCTACTGGTTTCAGTTTTGAACTTCTTGATTTCTACTAGAGAGTTTAGTACACTAATACTTCCATAGGTTTAATGACATATATAGGTTGAAACTTAATTGCAACATTGGTTATTATAAGAAAGTATTGATGTGATGAAACTAAGAAGTTAAACCTCATGATAAGAATTTTACTTGCTAAAAAAGTTGGTAGTTCATATATTAGGATTCTTTTGTCTGGAAAGGTTGTGTGGATTAAACACATTAGTGATTAATTCTGAGTCACAAATAATGCATCAGTGTCACATTAAGAAAATAAATAAAAACACTCCCCTTTAGATCTTTTGACCAAGAGCAGTCCAGATTTGAATTCTCTATTTCATGCTCCATGTACCCTTTTTGTCTCCCATCTGTTGCATGAATCTGAACCCGTGCTTGCCTAAAGGTTCCTGCATCCTTGTCCTCTCTCTCCCTCTCCCTTTCCCTCCTTCCTCTCATCTCTCTCTTTCTCTTTGTCTGAGTGTGAGTGTGTGTGAGAGTGTGTGTGGGTGTCTGTTTCTCATAAAATGTTTGGCTATGTCTTTGTTGAACAGCACAGAAAGTATCACCTTGGGGGAGAAGAATGGGATATTTTACAGAGAGCTTTCAGGACTTCTGCCTCCTTCCCATGACATGAGAACAATATCACCCAGATTAAATGACCCACAGGGTAAAACTCATTTTTATAATTATTCCATAGGAATCTAGCACAAAGTTAAGAAATGACCAGACGTTGTCATTTCTTTAGTGTCTTCCTTTCTTAGAGAGTTATTGACTACAAGTATATTGGTGTGTCAGCAGAACTTAGACATCCTTTCCATATTTCTCCTTCATTTACTTCCATTGTGTGTAATGAGTCTTTTCCTGTCCCGCCAGTCAGCTCCCAAATAATAACATAGAATCTTCTTATTCATTATGAGAGCTTGGGCCTATACCTTAGGCTTTTTCCTAACTAGCTCTTATGACTTAAATTAACCCATTTATATCAATCAGCATTCTGTCACGTGGCATTACCTCTCTTTCATCTTGCGCCTGCTATTTCCTCTCTATCTGGTTGATGACTCTGTCCTTCCTAGAGTCCTCTCTGTTCCCAGAAGTCCTGCCTAACCCCTTCCCAGCTATTGGCCATTAAGCTTTTCATTACACCCATCCCAGCAGTACATATTCACACAGTGTATAAGTATCCCATAACAATCCTTTGTTGTGATAGCTACAAGGCTTTGTTTGATTAGCTACAAGGTTGAAGTCAGCCATGCAGACTTATTCTAGATGAACATAAGCAAAGCTACAGCTCCTGGGAAGACTCTCTGCCTGGAGAAATAGAACAAGAATTTTAAAAATAAGGACTGGGATTAGGACAAAGCAACAGAAGCAGAGAAAACTAGAAATCTGTAGTTAGAGTTTTCCTGCCAGGCCCCACAGTCAGGACAAATCTCTCTCACCCGCCAGGCCCACAGTTGCTCAGACCCAACCAAGAAAGCACACAGAGACTTATATTGTTTACAAACTGTATGGCGTGGCAGGCTTCTTGTTATCTACTTCTTCTATCTTAAATTAACCCATTTCTATAAATCTGTACTTTGCCACGTGACTAGTGGCTTATTACCTTATATCCTTCTTGCCATGGCGGCGGTTGGCGGTGTCTCTCTCCAGCCTTTCACCTCCCAGAACTTTGCATTTTGATTGGTTGTGGGTTTTTTTGTTTGTTTGTTTGTTTGTTTTTTGTGGTGGTCTCATCTGTTGCAAAGGGAAGTTTTCTTGATGAAGACTACACTTATCTGTGAGTATAAGGACAAATGTTGCTAGATTATTGTTAGAGAATATACAAGTTTACTAAAGTAGTGATTGGAGATTCCCTTCCAAGATCCATAACTTCACCAGCCCTGGATGGTTGGCTGTGTTTCCAGTACCAGTCATGATTTCCCTCATATTTATTGCATCTTAAGTCCTATAGGAAAGCTGTTTGTTACCACCAAGGTATGTGTGTCATGACTGCACCCTCAGGGTTAGTGTGCCATTGCTGGCCATTATTCTGATTCATAAGCATCATAGTTGGGTAGGACTTTTGGTTGCTTCCCTTCTTTGGAAGCTTGCATGATGCCTGCTAGTACCATGAAAGCTAGTCCTCAGGATCACACAGCTTAGTTCCAGCTCAGGAGCCTCTATCTTTTGTTTCTAAAGTGGACGGTGTCTTCAGCAACACATTGCTTTTTAGGCTTAATTACTTTATCTAAAAGAAAGGCACAGTAGAGACCATGGTACCTCCATAAAGTGCAACTCATTCTGGGAAGCTAAATAAGAAAGAACCTGGATTTTTCCTCTCAGTTGAACTAGATAAACCTCTCTAAAGGAAACCACCTCTCAACAATTTTCTTGACTGTGTAGAGTGACAAAATTAATACATACCAACAAAAACTCAAACTCAATGAAGATAACAGAATTCTCCCAGAAAGACTCTGCCTGTTAATTTCAGAGCATAATATTTCATCATGTACATTTTAATTTATGAAATATAAATGTACATTTATCCATTTTTTTTAGTACCAGCATTTTGGAAAGTCACGACAATTTCTAGTATACTGTGGCTTGAACAGACTGAAAAAGGAAACGAGCTTATTTGCTTTCAAGCAGTTACACAATGCCCATGAGCCCATGGAAAATTTGCTAGGCTGCATTATATTTATGCTCCTTTTACCAATCATGTTCTTTCATGCTTTATGACTATTTGTTCCTCTTAAGTGCTGGAGAAAGTACATAAATGCAAAGAGTGTGTGCAAATGTGCTTGTGCATGAGTTTCACTTTGTAGTTGTAACAAGATTTTTGAGCCAGCATGAAAATTGGAGTTCTTCTCTCATCCAATAACTGATGGAAGTGGATGCAGAGATCCTCAGCCAGGCCCCAGGTGGAGCTCCAGGTGTCCAATTGTTGAGAAAGAGGAGGGACTGTAAGAGTGAATTGTTGAGACCAAGATTGCAAAAGGCACAGGGACAAATAGCCAAACGAATGGAAGCACATGAATTATGAACCAAAGGCTGTGGAACCCCCAGCTGGATCAGGCCCTCTGGATAAGTGAGACCACTGAATAGCTTGATCTGTTTGGGAGGCACCCAGGCTGTGGGACCGGGACCTGTCCTTAGTGCATGAGCTGGCTGTTGGGAACCTTGGGCTTATACAGGGACACTTTGCTCAGCCTGGAAGGAGAGGACTGGACCTGCCTGTACTGAATCCACCAGGTTGAAATGAATCCCCAGGAGAGTCTTGGCCCTGGAGGACATGGAAATAGAGGGGAGGGGCCAGGGGGAAGGTGAGGGTAGGGGCGAGAGGGGGGAGGACAAGTGAACCAATGGCTGATGTGTAAAATTAAAACACAAATATAATAATAAAAAGGGGAAAAAACAAAATAAATAAATAAATAACAAGTAAAAAAAAAAGAAAATTGGAGTTCTTAGGGTACAAAATTTAATCCCCAAAATAATTATCTATCTCAATAGAACTACAAAGAAAATTCTAATTATTGTGCTAATAGCTGGCCCTGGTTTACAGAGCATTCTTGTAAGTCTTGAACTGTAACAAATGTACATGGAAATTAATGTTCACAGAGCAGAGAGAGAGACAGTACATTTCTTTTTTAGAGCCATGCCTTTGACATACTTTTATCAGTGATTGACACAAGAAGAAAAGAAGTTATCTTCTTGAAGACCGAGCCCAAGATGAACTATTTCCTGTGAAATAATTCACTGTTTTCTAGATCACAAATGTATCTCAGAAGTAATCTCCCTTTTCTATTGGAATTAACTAATCTTGGAATCTCTCTCATTAAGTACCCTGTAGGTCAATTAGTCCAATACTATGTTTGAATCCTCAGTAAGTAGTTATTTTATTAATCATGGGTTCTTTCCAATGTGCTGTCATGCAGTGCTCTTAAAGCACATGTTCCCAGATTAATATGTTTTATTTTAGTTTATTTTTATGAAAATTTAGCCTTCATTCTAATTTTTGAATACTCTTAAAATTATGGAATTTTCCTCATAATGATCCTTAAATTTAAAACTGAGATCAGTAAGCACATGTCTCACATGTCCACTAAAGAGCCATTTTATTTTTTAGATGTTATTGTCATAATCTGGTTTCTTATAACGAAAGTATGAAATTTCTACTTCACTCAATATGGACAATGTAATTCTGAATAGAATTGTCATTTGCTGAAAATAACAACACTCTGGAAAAAAAATTAAGATACATTCCAAAATCCATGTAGTTGTTAACAATGTGGCTGGACCAGAAACCAGGAATCTACAGAGTCAGTGCAGCATTTGAACAGCTTTTGTCTTAAGCACACTCAAAAATATCAACTTCAAAGAAATCAACTTCAGGCCTCCATGTGCATACGTGCATGCAGGTATACCTGCAGACACATGTATACTGTCCCACAAACACAAACATATACATATGTACTCCATATACACAAGCAAAACAAAAGGAAACCATATACTACAAAAGTAACATTTTGAACAGAAATATAATTCATTCTAGATCTAAAAAAATAAAAATGGAGGTTATGAAATTTATGTCATGCTCAAGAAGGTTGAGAGGAGGGCTGGAAGATGGTTCAGTCAGGAAAGTGTTTATCATACAAGCACAAAGACCTGAATGTGCATCTCCAAGACCTACACAGGAAGCTAGGTGCAATGATGCTTTTCTGCAATCACAGTGCTGAGGAGGTAGAGACAGGCAGATTCACGGAGCTTGTAGAAAACCAGTCTAGCCAATCAGAGAGCTTCATATTTATCAAGAGACCCTTTCTCAAAAAGTAAGAGAGGGGGTGACTGAGAAAGGTACTCAACATTGAGCTCTTGCTTCTGCTTGCTTATGTACGAATGGACATACAAATAGTCACACACACACACACACACACACACACACACACACACACACACAAAAGCAGAGCAAAGAAAACATAAACACATTAAAGAAAGATGAAAGAGTAGAACTTCTGAAGATGAA
This sequence comes from Onychomys torridus, assembly GCF_903995425.1. NCBI lineage: Eukaryota > Metazoa > Chordata > Mammalia > Rodentia > Cricetidae > Onychomys > Onychomys torridus. Next base: position 43,173,710 of record NC_050456.1, read on the forward strand.
ATATTCATGTTTTGTTTCTACATGCAGGTATTATTTCTACTAGAGGTCAATAACACAAAGAGTTCTTCAACTTAATGCTTTTGCTAAAGGATAGATTCTTTCCATTCTTTTCTATAAGTTAATACTTTAGCTATGCTTTAAGAAGGTTGCTTGAGCTGGCTTACCCCAGTAATCAGATCTGTGAATACCTTTTTAACCATAGAGCCTTCATCCAGTAACCAATGGAAGCAGATGCAGAGCACCACAGCCAAGCACCAAGCCAAGCTCTGGGAGCCCATTAGAAGAGAGAAGAGAATTTTTGTTTTTTGTTTTTTGGTTTTTTTTTTTTTTTTTTTTGGTTTTTTGAGACAGGTTTCTCTGTGTAGCTTTGTACTTTTCCTGGATCTCGCTCTGTAGACCAGGCTGGCCTCAAACTCACAAAGATCCATCTGACTCTGCCTCCCAAGTGCTGGGATTAAAGGCATTCTGGGAAGAGAGATTCTATGAGCAAGGGGCATCAAGATCATGATGGGGAAACAGAGGCAAACAAACCAAACTAGTGGGAACTCATGACCAATAGCTGTGGAGCCTCCATGGGACTGAACTAGGCCCTCTGCATAAGCAAGACAGTGATGTAGCTTGATCTGCTTGAGGTGCCCCCTGGCATTGAGATTGGGATCCATCCCTGGTACATGAGCTGGCCTTTTGGAGCCCATTGCCTATGGTGGAACACCTTACACAGCCTTGATGCAAGGGGAGGGGCTTGGACCTGCCTCTACTGAATGGACCAGGCTCTGCTGACTCCCCATGGGAGGTCTTACCTGGTTGGAGGAGGGAATAGAATGGGGGAGTGGTTTGGGAGTGGGAAGTCTGGAGAGGTGAGAGGAGGGAAGAGAGGGGGATCTGTGATTGGTATCAAAAATGAATAAAAAATTTCTTAATAAAAAATGAAGTTGATTTCATTGGGAGTCAACAAACCCTGGTAATATACTTCCCAAGGAGCCCAGAGGAGAAACTATGAATGGCATGAATTGTTTTTGGGAAAATAATCTAATTATGCTGAACTGTTATGTCCTTTTACTTTATTTCTCTGTGATAAAAGTCTATCTACCCAGCTTTAGTTCCATCCTGACTTTCGGATCCTCTCTGTTGGTTAAGCAGCAGCGGTGGTGCTCCTGGCTGGCTGCTGACTGTGGCGGCCATGGCGTCAGAGGAGAGTGCTGGATGTATCTGTGAGTAATGAGCCATGATTACCTTTCTAGAGGTATTGGGAGACAAAGGGAGAGAGAGAGAGAGAGAGAGAGAGAGAGAGAGAGAGAGAGAGAGAGAGACCACGTGGAGGGAAGAGAACACTGAAGGAGTGCGGAAAGAGAGTACACAGAGAGAGCACTCTCGGTTTTTTGGTTTTTTTTTTTGCATTTTTTTTTATTAATATATTTGTGTTTTAATTTTACACATCAGCCAAGGGTTCAACTGTCCTCCCCACTCCCGCCCCTACCTCCACCTTTCCTCATCCCCTCCCCTCCATTCCCATCTCCTCCAGGGCCAATACTCCCCTGGGGATTCATTTAAACCTGGTGGATTCAGTACAGGCAGGTCCAGTCCCCTCCTTCCAGGCTGAGCAAAGTGTCCCTGTATAAGCCCAAGGTTCCAAATAGCCAGCTCATGCACTAAGGACAGATCCTGGTCCCACAGCCTGGGTGCCTCCCAAAGAGTTCAAGCTATTCAATTGTCTCACTTATCCAGAGGGCCTGATCCAGCTGGGGGCTCCACAGCTTTTCGTTCATAATTCATGTGCTTCCATTCGTTTGGCTATTTGTCCCTGTGCCTTTTGCAATCTTGGTCTCAACAATTCACACTCTTACAGTCCCTCCTCTTTCTCGACAATTGGACACCTGGAGCTCCACCTGGGGCCTGGCTGAGGATCTCTGCATCCACTTCTATCAGTTATTGGATGAGAGTTCCAGCTGGACTGCTAGGGTGTTTGGCCATCTGATCACCAGACTAGGTCAGATCAGGTCAGGCTTTCTCTCGACCATGGCCAGCAGTATTTGCTCAGCTATGTTCATATCAGCATTGTTTGTAATAGTCAGAACCTGGAAACAACCTAGATGCCCTTCAACTGAAGAATGGATAAAGAAAATATGGTACATATACTCAATGGAGTACTACTCAGCAGAGAAAAACAATGACATCATGAGGTTTGCAGGCAAATGGATGGATCTAGAAAAAATCATCCTGAGTGAGGTAACCCAGACTCAGAAGGACAAACATGGTATGCACTCAATCATAGGAGAATACTAGATGTAAAACAAAGATGACTAGACTGCTACACAACTCCAGGGAGGCTACCTAGAAAACAGGACCTTAGGAAAGACACAGGGATCGCCCAATGACAGAGAAATGGATGAGATCTACATGAACAACCTGGATGACAGTAGGAGTAATGAAGGGCAAGGTTTGAGGGAAAGAGAGCTTAGGGAAGCAGGAGATCCCAGCTGGATCAAGAACAGAAAGGGAGAACAAGGAATAACAGACCATGGTAAATGAAGACCACATGAGAACAGGAATAGGCAGAGTGCTGGAGAAGTCTCCTGAAATCCACAATGATACATCCTCTGTACACTCCTGCTTTTTAGGCTGGGATGCTGGGTGAGGATGAGGAATCCTGCCTCACCCACCTGGATATGCAAAAACCTCCTTTTTTTCTCAGTCAATTGCTCTGGAATGCCACTAGGCCTGAAGACAAGGGATGGTCTGAGCTATTCTATCCCCACTAGTCCTTCAGTGCTTTGTTTGGGGCTGGCCCTAGCTAAAGGGGAAATTTTCAAAAGGCAGATACCAAATTCAAGTGCTGAAAAGGGGAGCTGCAAGCTCAGAGGCAGAAGGCTCTGCCTATGTGACTTTATTCAAGTACTGTCCTGAGTGGGTGCTCATGTTCTATGGGAATTATGAGCATAAGAAATTCATAGCAAGGTGCAGATGAATATTAAAGCTGTGTAACACCAATTATTACATGATAAATGGCTTCCCATTTGACAGATCCTTGGTCAAAGTATAGCTTATTATATACAGCTGGACTCCCTATATCATATTCTTGTGGCTCACCACACCTTGTGTACATTTTAATTTTATGAAAAATGACTACACAGATTGTCATATTTTATTGTCTAGATTCAATGACCTTTAGTGCTTCAGGGTCAATTATTTCTATAGCAAAACTAACATACCAGGGACAGTTACTCAGACAGTATGACATGTTCTGATTTGCTTTAAAATTCTAATGACCTTGAGGAATGATATGTCTTCTGTATTCTCCAGTGAAATAAAATCTTTGTCCTATTGTTTTGAATTAGAGTTATTTATGCCAACATGCTTAGCAATTTATTTATTCTTTACAGTATGGCAAGGCATCTTCATCATCTCCATTTAACTTAGCACTGGTCATTGCTTTTTATTTTTTATTTTTGCTAGTCACCTATTAGTCATGATTCTTGATGCCATGTGATGTGTACTCCAGGACTGCCCCAAGAAAGTGCCTTTCAGAGTCAATGAACACTTGCTGATCTTACTTTGGGTTCTGCCTACATTGAACAAACACCTGCAAAATCCAATCCTAGAAAATATTGACTCTGCTCCTTCCAGGTTTCTGAAGATGTGGTAGGATGTAAACTGAGTATGATATCCAAGTAAATGAACTCAGACGCTAACAAAACAAAGAATTAAGCAGAAAACCCTGGCAATGGAATAAACAAAGGCAAGACCTGCCAATACAGGCATAAAGGGAACTTACTTTAAATAGACAACAGAACGTATTTATATTGCGCCTTACCTTTACCATCCACTTTAGCCTGAGACAGACCAAGAGAGACCCTGTGAGAGATGCTGGCTGTTCCTTGATATTTAGACATTCTAGTCTCCAGAATTTATCATGGCTCTGTAACCCATGAGTCAGTACAAACCTGTTCATATTTAGGAATTAGTTTCCACAAGTATTACATTAAATTTCCTTTTATTGTCATTGTAGGGACTTTAATCATTCCATATAGTTTTTTGATCATTTTATTTTATCATTACAGATCATAGCCAAACATCTGTACAATCTTCATACTACAGCACCTCCCACCCACCCTGCAGTTGCTTGAACAACCTTCTTTGTTTTTTTTTTTTCTTTTCTTTTTTCTGCTTTCTGGTCTCTCTTGAAGTTTAGAAGCAGAACTGTGTTGGATAGCCCAGCAGCAGTTTCTCTGTCATTGTCAGAGTGGCTTCTGCTTCACCATGGTCTTCCTACTGTTCCTAGAACTATAAGATCTCCTATGGCTGTAATCAAAAAAACAACTTGTTTGTCCTCCTTTCAATGTCTGTATGGGCCATAATCATCATGTTGTAAAGAGCTGTACACATTCCTCCCTTCCTTGGCTTCTGTTTGATCTGGTGTCTTCTGATACCCCTGTGTGAATTGTATTTCAATTGGACACCCACAAATTTGTTTTCTGTCCAAATTATGTGAAGTATCTTCAAGTATTATGAACATCCTCAAACTGAACATATGCAAATCTTGGACATCAACTGTAGAAATGAAGTAGAACATAAACATCTATTATTGGACTATTATGACCAAATTCCTGATGTAAATGTTCATATCTTGTGTCCTCTGCCATGTTCCTGATGAAGAGACATGTTGGGTGGGGAAAGGGTGGGCACAGGTAGCAGGAGTCTGGGCCAGTGGCCTTAAGGGGCTCAGCAAACTATCCACTGCACCAGTGAAGGCTCATATACACCCCTATGTCTATTTTTAATCTAAATTATAATGCATGTTTGCTATTACATTATGACACTGTAGTTGTTCTTTTTCAGAAAGACATATAGACAAGCATATGTATTCTTTGATAATTGGTAGGAAACAAAAAAAAGATAAGACTATGTTTGACATTCATAAGTTTTAACCTTGTTTTTGTGGAAATTTTAACAATACTACTACAGACCAATTAAGAGTCAAAATAAAATGTGATGAATTATATGCAGTGGTTAGAACATCTGTCATTCCACATACAAGAGTCAACAACAGGAACTAGAATATCAGGAAATGCTAGAAAATAAGTCTCATAAAAGACAAAGTAGAAGAAAAAAATCCAAAGCCTTGAGTATTTTAGGTGATAAATGTTCCTTGTCAAAAGAAACATTTAACTTTATAAAGTCATGCCATAATATAATATTCATTATGGATGGAAAGTTTAAGAACAGATGAGCAATTACATTTTCCCCAGAGTATATTTGTATTATAATTCAATACAAGAAGGCAATGTCGGATATTTTTTAATTCTATTAAAAATTTAGAATACCAGAAATTATGCTGTCTAATACAGCTGTGTGTAATGACATCTCACATCTCAGCTTTAACTAGTCTTTGCTTTTCTTCTATACCATTGCTTGTCTCAAGGTTCAGAGTCTTTTAAAGTTAACTTTCAAAACAAAATTGATTATAGGCACTTAATAGTTTTTTAAATAATAGGTAGTGTGTGGTCTTGCTAGGTGAAGTATTTGACAGACAAATATTTCTTTATTGATTTCTGTAAGGACCTTTACCACTTTTATATTTCAAGTTCTGTACTCTGATTAACAGTGAAAAATGGGACTTGGACCTTTGGCTACTGATGTGTGGTGTGGGAGACAGAAATGGTCAAAAGAAGTTGACTGGCTTGTAAGAGTGGTGCTCCCAGACTTCTGACACAGTCTCATACTTTACCAAGTCTTTACTGAGAAGGCCATCCTTCCTACAGTGAATGTGTTCCTCACTTCTTCTTCGATAGCCTTTAAAGCACCTTACCCAAGGTTTAAAAATTAAACCCATGAGAAAAATGTAGCTCACTTCCACTGCTCATGTCACCCGAGAGAACAACTGTAAACTAAGTGGAGAAGCATCTTCCCCATGGAGCCCACAGGAAGCCAGGGCCAAATGGAAGACAAAAATAGCTCCAGCCAATGCCAACACATTATCATAATATGTATGCACAGCTTGTGAGTTAAATCCTGAGTGGGAAAGGTCTATGTTCTGTGCTTATCTTATACAACTTCTGGTGGATCCAGAATTGATTTTGAATTGAGCTATGAATCTTGGATATTTTTAGAAATGTTTCTGTCCGAACCAACCAAAGACATTCATCCTACACAGAGGGGTAAGAAAGTTATTTGCTTTTGCCCTAGGCTTAACCTAGACACTAGTCTTCCAAAAGTATATTTGCTTGGCATAACAAAGGCTGGGTGAGAAAGCATGCCTGTCTCACTGTGAAATCTACAGTGGTATCTACAAACATGCTTGTGTATTCTGTAATCTTAAACAAGGGGCAGCAAAATACAGAGCTGTCACATGGGTGTGCCTCATTGGGTGATAGTGGTCTTAAAAATTAGTATGAGTGAATTTCTGTGTGAATGTTTTATGTGTGCATTAGGTGCTAGTTGAGTGATTGGTGCCATCTCACATTTCATCTATGCTGTAATAAGAGGTAATATGGTTAGTTTTACAGAAACATGAACTTCTTTTAAAAGGTGACAAGAGGGGACTGAGGTAATGTCTATGTCACCAAAAGTGTTGCCATGAAACACAAAGATCTGAGCTTGGATACCACCAAATCCAAGTAAAAGCCAGTATGATGGCTGGAAATGGAGACAGTTAGATTTTTGAGGTTAGTTAGACAGCCACTCTAGCTATGTGGTGAGCTCCAGTGTCAAGAGAAATTTTATTTTATAAAATACTGTAGACACACACATACATACACAGAAACACAATCCACATGCATATACTCAGACAGGAACATATATATACTCATAAACACACACACACACACACACACACACACACCTGGACTGACACACACATGAACATACACAAACACACTTTGAGGAGAAATCGTTCTTCTGGGCTAGACAAGTCAGGGCTTTCAATGAATCCCTCCAGACAGTAGTAAGATGGGGTGGGAGATTAGTGCTAAGAAGACCTGCTTCACTTTCTCACTCTTTGAGACTTGTTGCTAAGCAATGCTCTCTACAACAGTGTAAAATATATGAAAACATAATTCATTTATGGAAACAATCACAGCCCTTTTGTTTCCAAAGGAGGTTGTAATAATACATAATGTTAGAGCAAGGCCACTCTAGAGCTCACACAATGGTGGCAAAGCAGCAGCAAATTATTCAGATTTATGAAAGGCTTATGTGAGGTTAGCAAGAACTTGATGTGGAATTGGGTTAAGTCTCGCTGCCATCCATCACTCCTCTAGAGGAGGCTGGTAAGCACAAGTACAATAGCATTACAAGAAACCACATGGGCACAAGAGATTTATTCTAGCAATATAACACTATTGGATCAAAACTGAATTTAAAGCCCACACTTTGTAGATGGGATATTTCATTCACATAAAATTGTTGCTAAATTTAACAGGCATTTCTTACTATAAAAAGAAAATATAAAAGATGTAAAATATGCCCAATACTTGAACTACATATAGACACATATATTTCTTTGACATAATAATTTTTTTGCATGTAACTTGAAATCAATAGAATTTTGAGGAAAGTTTTAAGGCTCATATTTTTTTTATTAAGTATATATGGTTTGAATACTAAGTGATTTGGATGGTGACCTGTGGATTTATCTTAATATGTTTGTAAGTCTTATTCAAGTGATCAGCTCATAGAGGATAAATTATTTACTAAAAGATAATTCATTGCTATTTCTTTTCAAATACAGGACTCTCTTAATCACACTGAAAACCATCAATTACCCATTAGACATGAAGATATTCTTACTTAATTCTTTTGCTCAAACTTAAACAAGAGCTTTTCAAAAAAGGAGAGTTTGGGGGTATATACAATATAGGAATGTGAGGTTTATAAATGTTGATATACTTTGCATGTAACCTGTAAATTCATCTGATTGTGTTATCTGGGCCCTTATTAAGGCTATGAACCATTTTGGCATCAGATAAGCCCTGTATGAACTAAAAATGTTTAAAACATTACTCATCTCCATCATGTAATAATTTAGCCAAGCGACAGGTGTGATTTTACATGTCTACCCTTGGGTATTCCTCAGTCAATGCTAAGGCTGACATTGTTGTTTGTCCTACAGGAGACGGAGACTTTCAGGATTACATTCTTTTAGCACCTATAATAAAATCTATGAATTAACTCTAAATGAAGATTCATCAAGATTAGCACTATACTTTTCATCCAGATAGAGTTGGGAGAAGAAGCAAGTATTTCCACTGATGTTGGCCTTCACACATGTGGCACAGTTCTAGTGAAGAGATAAGCATTAAGTGGTAGAGAACCATGTCTCACTAGGCTCACTGTGATTCTAGTAGGAATCAGTCTCAACAATGTCTACCCTGCCTTAGCACAAGGACAGTCAAAAGCATGTGAGAAGTCTTTAAAAGAATGAGTCTTGGGTGAGTTTACTTGAGTCTCCTGCTTCAAAGAGATATGAATATGCGAGGAAATCTCTCCTGTTCTCCACAGAAGGGCATGGACAAATGGAAGATGCAATGCTGCTCTGGGGAATTCAGAATGGAATAGAATGTCACAACCAAGATTTGGGCAGTTCCTATCAGGCTGAGGCTGATAATTATATTTTGTTAATGTCTGCCCTTCTCCTTGTGACCAGTGTGTATAAAATGCCATGCTGACTGTCGAGAGCTAACACCTCTGTGGCTGAAGGAAGCAGAGGATGTCTTTCCCTGAGCAGCTATAAGCTTGGTAGCAAGCACACATGGAAATAGAATACTTTTTCTTCTACAGCCGCACGCCTTTTTACTAGGCTAATTAGCTTTTCCCAAAAGGCAGAACCTTTAAAGGACATCTTGAGAAGATTGCTTAACTTGTTGGCCCAGCAAATTTAAACTCTAATCTCATAGTCTACTTAAAGTTTTCTCTTTAACCCACCTCATCACCTAGCCTAAGTGAGTCTCGGGGGCGGGGGGCAGGGATGCAACTTGCCTCATCACTCCTCATGCTGTGGGATTGTGAAGTAGAAGGAAACCATATTGAGGGTGGCTAGGGGAAGACTAGCTAGTGTTATCCTTCCCTCCTCCCCCTTCTCCCTTGAAAATGCCTGCTTTCCTTCTCTCCCTGTTTTTCGCTTGTTAATTGTATCATTTTCTTTCTGTTGCTTCTTCCCCCTTTCCTTTCCCTTTTTCATTCCTTCCCTCCAGTCTCTCTTTTCCCTACAATGTTTTAAGTTTGACAAATGTAACCTTATGTTCTGTTTGCTACAACAAACTAATCACGCCTCCCTTTCTACATGGTAGTGCATATTCCCTTACATTATCAAAGGAATGTGAAATTAGAATGCTGCACATTCATCCACGTAAAGAAAAGTGAGCAAAATGTAAGCACATGGCTTGGTCAGTTACCACAAGGTAATACCTGTGTCGGTCCCCCCAGTTTTGGAGGTAGAGCGCTATGCGAGAAAACTTCAGTTCTTCTGAAAACCACCACCAAATGTAACCACCAGCCTTATTTTCAACACTGTGCTCTTTTAAGAATTTTGTAAGTCTCATTTTTTTTAGATTCATTACTATTTTTTGTTTAAAGATTATTTTATTCATTTTACATACCAACCACAGATTCCTCTTCTCTAAGAACATCTTGAATTTTTTATTGTGATGTAATACTATTAATTATTTAATTCCTTTGAGTGGGGTTAAAGAGATGACCCAGTGGCTAAGGGTACTTCCTGCTCTTTGAGAGGGCTGCATTCAGCTCCCAGCACCCACAGCTGATGGCTTACAGTTTCCTGCAAGTCCAGCTCCAGGCTATCTAACTCATTCTTCTGGTCTCTGGGCAGGCATGTGTAGCATACACTCACAAGGAGATACATACAAACACACACATGAATAAAAATAACAAATCTAAAAAATGGAGTACTTAAATGCATTTCATTGTTGAAGGTAGTTGGGTAAAAAAAATAAAAACATAGTAATCTTTTAAAAGAACAACAAACATTTTGTTTCCAAAGAAGGCATAAATTGTCTAACAGACTGACAGGTACAAATTAAAATCAACATGCAATATCATCTCTCACCATTAGGACACTTGTTATCAAAATGTTAACTGTCTGCTAAAGTGTGAGAAAATGACATTCTAGAATACTACTGGTGGAGAGGGAAATTAGAGGAACCATTATAAAAAGATGTTTGAAAAATCAATTAAATAAATAAAATATACAACTTCCAAACAATTCAGCAATCCCGTTCTGTGAAAATAGATCTGAAAATTTCCTGGAGTGAAATTATCACCCCATAAAGATATCTATATTTCTGTGTCAACTATACCATTATTCCCAATAGTCATTGCATAGAAGGACTCTAATACATCAGTGGATAATTAGACAAGAAAAATGTGGGGAGTAGATGCATGTATATGTTAATAATGTAATATTATCTAGGCTCTAAAAAGGAGATATTGACATTTGCCAGAATATGATCCTAGAAGACATTATTATATGTGAAAATAGCAGAGACTACAAGAGAATAATAGTGTATCATTCTACTTACAAATGACAGAAAGATCAAATACACAGAGGTAGGGAACAAAACTTATCACCATAAACAGGGGCTGGAATAAGGCTTAAGAGACACAGGGTAGCATGCACATAAGATGGACATGTCTAGTTATAGAGCAAGAAAGCTATAGAAATAACATTGTATTATATTGGAGGATTTTTAGGTATATTATAGGTAATCTTGTGTCAAAATGTAACTGAAATGATAGATGAATTCATCTGCTTTACTGAAATAATAATTTTACCATCCATGTGTATTCTATAGCATCATGTTATAAAACTCATGGTCACACAAAGATGAATATTGAAACAAAATCCTTTTTAAAATGTTACCTATTTCCCAGTACATATCCAGATGTCATGAATTGCAAATGACTATATTGAGGTACAGAATTAAGAAATATGAAAGTGAGAAAGCTTTTGCTGTCTTCTGCTCAAAATCAAACCGTCTACGTTGATGCAGTGAGGCTCCACCACTTCTGTGGTCTGGTTCTCCCCTTTGAGGATTTCAGTTAATGTTGCCCACTTTCCTGGCTGAGATGTCCTCTAGGGTGGTAAAATGCCCAGTAACCCACAAGGGGATACCTTAAATGGACAGAGGAAAACTCAGAAACAGTTTGAACTGCTTTAGACTAAATGTACAAATAGTTAAGGGTAAAACATTTTTACTTCTGATTTCTAGTTCTTCTGGGAATCTGTTTAGTCTTCAGTCATGTCTTGTACTTTGAAAGGGACTGCAGGAAATCTAGCTGTAGATACTTCCAAACTCTCATCTTCAGGTCTTTCCCAAGTTTCCATTCAATTGTCTACTTTTTTTTCCAGCCAGTTGGTCCTACAAACTACCTTCAAAAGAATCACAAGATTCAAGAAATAGAACAAGTATAGTCACTTCTAAGAGGAACTGAAACATAGTTCATTAGTTTCTCAAGTGTGGTGTGAAAGCTGAGGGACTCACCCCATGAGCATCTCTGGTCCTCCACCCTCAACAGTGATTCGCTGAACACTGTAGCTGGTACAACAAGTCTCCAGTGAAGTGCCCGTCATGTTTTAAAAATTCCCATCCATCCTGAAGTGACGCCTGGAAAGTGGCACCCTTGTTTCCACAAAAGGTTCTTGCAACTATAATACAAATATCCCAAGAACAGCTGAGGCCGCCCAATACCAACCAACATTTGCATGTTTCTGTAAAAACAGACTAAGGGGCGTGCCATTTTCAAAGATTTTTTAATATATACGCCCAAAGTCTGCTGCAGAAGTGTTAAATGCCACATGAATTTCCATGAATACTGCCATAGAGAGACGAAATTAGAAGATATTCAGAACTGAGGCACTTTTACGAAAGGGAGCTTTCAACATAATCTAAAGCTTTGTGCTCTACTTCCTGTTGTAGTGGGTAGCCATCCCAGCCTTGACCTGGAAGTTCCAACTCCCATTGAGGCTTCGGTAATGGTCAAGCCCACAAGGTGGGGCTGAGGGAGGATGCTGAAGACCCAGGATCAAGAGGAGAGGTCTCTCTTGGCTCTGGGACCCTGGATGCTGGAGGTAGACAGAGCAGAGTTCTCCAGAGAACACCGCCAGACTGTGCCATACCTTTGCCAGACCCTACAACCTATCCCTTCATTTGTAAGTTACCCCACAAAATAAACCTCCCTTTTAACTACGTGGAGTGGCCTTAATAATTGCACCAATATCCTGTTCTTGTTAAATTTTCAAATACTATAGCTTCAAAGAATTAAAAATCTTTTGTAGATAAGAAGTTTTAGAAGATAAAGCTATAAGGCTGCTGCCATGGAGTGTAATCAGCCCTACTGGGAGACAATCCACGTGTAACTATAAAAGATAATATTTGGTGATGTTTAACAGGAAGGTGTATCAATTGGATAAAAGGGAGACAGATGATCTACCATCAGAAATTGACTAACAGCATTCTGATAGTCCACAAATGACAGGTAATGACATCAATACCTGTCTCAGCAATATCCAGAGTGGTCACAGATATAACAGTATTTATAACTAAATCTATCCAATCAGAGCAAAACTGACTTTCACATACCCACCTTGCATCCATTACCCATCTAAGGAAAGAGATGGATAAAAGGTGGGGAACCTATCTGTTTCTACCACAAACCTTCATTATATGAACCAATGCAGTGACTACCCAAAACAGAATAAGACATTGTCCACAGCCAGTCTTTTCAGATAGTCATTACAGGCAAGATGCCCCCAGAAAGGAAATATTACCCAGACACAGAAAGGTAAATTCCTCTGTCGACACAACAGCTATTATTTCCTAATAGTGTTTTCAGGCACCAATAACCGAAGATCAGAAATGGAATGTCATCAACATGACAGAAAGCTACTCAAGAAAGACGTGGAAAATATCGACAAGGGAACAGAATGAGATGCTGTGTCTAATTAGTGACATTGAATTTAAAGAGATGTTTGGCCTCACTGAGGATTAGAACATGTTTCTCCATCAAATTCCTGACCTTTGGGTTCTGGAAGGTTTTGATCTTTTTTTTTTTTTTTTTTTTTTAAGTTAGATTTGGTCTTTGACAATTTCATACATGTATATTTATAATGCATTCTAATTAGTCATATCCTGCTCCTTCCCACCTTCCTCTTACTCCTGCCAATGCTCCATCTTGTTTTGAAGTCCTCTTTCCATCCTCATGTCTCCACTGTGTCATGTGGCCCACTAAGTTTAATCAGGGTTGTCTGTGTGACTAAGGTCTACCCAATGGAGCCTGGTAGGCAAAGCTGTGGATACACAACTAAAGATGGCTCCACATCAGTAGCCAATAGTTCAGCATGCTAAGGCCCTATGAACCCCTATCCACAACTGGCAATTGACATGTCCAGTTCCTGCATGCCCAGGGCAGATAACCAGAGCTGCTATAATTGCATGATCTCAGTGGCTATCTCATGTCCATCAGAAAACAATGTTTCACAATTCTTTCTCCCTTTCTTTCCCATCCTTTCTTCATGGTATTTCCTGAACTTTAGAGGGAATGGTATAAATGTCCTGCTTAAGGCTGGGCACTCAATTGTCCCTATTTTTAGCATTCTGAGAAGCTATGGGTTTTCATTTTAACCACAATAATTGTCAAGAGAAGCTTCTCTGACCAAGGCTGAGAGTCACATTTGTCTTTGGGTGTAAAGAAATGTTTAGAAGATAGTTTGGTCCTGTGTCAGCTTAACTAAACAGTATTCATTTTGCCTTTAGGACCTATAAGATCTCCAGCAGTGGGGTTTTGGATTGATTTATAGTATCAGGTATGAACCCTCCCACAGAGTGGGCCTCAAAACCAATCAGAGGTCAATTCATTGCCTGCCTAACAGTTGTGCCACTATTTCCAATGGGGACACAACTTGCTTGGCAAGTTGGTGTTGATTTTCTAGGATTCACAGATGCATACAACTATTAATACCTTCCCCCTAGCAGTTTTTCTTTATAGATGAGTAATATTCCATTATGTATATGTACCATATCTGCATTATTTATTCATCAATTGATGGACATCTAGGCTGATTTCATTTTCTAGCTACTGTGAATAGAACAGCCATGAACACTGATGGGCAACTACCTCTGGAACAAGGTATAGAGTCCTTTGGGAATATACCCAGCAGTGGTAATTCTAGTTCTTGCTTTTTTTATTATCTTAGTGAATGCATCAGTTTAAATTCTTATCAACAGTGAGAAAGGGTTCCTCTTCTGCCATTATTCTTACTAGGATTTGTAGTCCATTAATTCTTGATGACAGCCATTTTGACTAGGGCAAGATGGAATCTAAGAGTTTCAATATTTGCATTTCCCTCAGGGCTAATGATGTTGAACACTTAAAAAAATGTTTATCAGCTATTTGTAATTTTTCTTTTGACAGTTCTGTTTAGTTCACTAACCCATTTTCACTGATTTATTTTCTTGATGTTTGATTTTTAGTTCTTTGGATATTCTAGATATCAATGTATTGTCAGAGATGCAACTGACAATGATTTTTTTTTATTCTGTAAGATTCCCCTTCACTCATTTGACCATTTCCTTTGTTGTATGAGGTCTCTTAGTCTCATGAAGTCCCATTTGTCAATTGTTCTTATTTCCCCAGCAAGTGAACACCTGTTTAGAAGGTGTCTCACACAATCATGGATTAGGAGAATGAATATTGCAGAAAAATGACCACCTTGCCAAAAGCAATTTGCAGATTCAGTGCAATCCCAATAAAATCCCTAAGCCATTATTTACAAAAATAGAAACAGAGTCACAAGGAAACACGAAAGACCCTAGACAGCCAGATCCTGGGCTAAACAAACAAGTCTTGAAGCATTACCATACCTGATTTCAAGTTATACCACAGAGTCAGAGCAATGAAAAACAGTGTGGGTCTCTCACAGAAGAGGACATGTAGATTGACAGAATGGAAATCACACACAATTAATGTAGCCTGACTTTTAACAAAGATGCCAGAAGTGCACACTAGAGAAAAGACAACATCTTCCCCAAAGTGTTGGGAAAAGCAGATGTTTACACGCAGAAAAGTGGAACTAAATCCTTATCTCTCATACTGCACAAAAATAAACTCCGAATGAATCAAAGACTGTGAAATCTGAAACTCTGAAGTGGCCAGGATAAAAGAATGGGAAAGGGGATGTGCTACAAGATGGAGGTCTAAGTGGGACTTTCTAGTGGGACTTCATTTATGCATAAAACAAGGCCAGTAAGTGATTCTCTTATGTTTGATAGAGAGTAATATTCATAGAGATAAGTGAGTGCATGTGAATAAAGAAGAAAATGAAGTTTTTGGAAGGAAATTTAAAGGAATTAAGAACAGAAATCAAAGGAAGACAAGTAAAACAGAGAATCTATAAAACAGACATAAAATGGCAGAGCAGATGTCACCAGTTCCCAAGTCCATACCGGTATTCTTCTCACTTAGGAAGTACTGTGGTGCGACATTTTCACAAACAACAAAACAAGGGAAGAAAAGAGAACTGAAGTTTATACTGTGAACAGAAGGGGAGAAATACATTGAGTTCACACGCAGCTTTTGTGCATTCTTTCTTTTAAGAAAAATTATACTAAGAATATATTCTCAGCCAAGTCCCTTGAAGTAGAAGTAAGTCATTTAAGATGACAGCAGAACCCAATGAAAGCATAGGACGCATAAAAACAATAAAATGTCTTCTACTTGAAGACCTCAATAAAATCTATGTGTTTTTACAACAACATTTACATTAACATGGTAATCCTCCTTTATCAACAAGAATGTTCTAAGAGCCCTAGTGGTTGTTGGAACCATAGATGGTTGCAAATCCTATACACAACCCTGTGATACCTTCACTGGTTACTGACGGAGCCAATAAAATGAACAGGGAAGGTAGCATAAACAACATGGAGACTCTGCCCAAAAGGATTAATTCATGTTCTGGATGGAAGGATCTGGGATTCTGTCACACAACTCAGACTCATGTACATTTCAATACTTGAAATGATTTACTACTTTTTGGGATTACTATTTAATATTTGGACAATGTTTCTGTAGAAAGCAAAGGGGCAGGTGTGTAGAAAGCAAAAGATGCAATCTAAAAATGTCTTTATTTTACATTGGTTGATTTTAAAGTTTTATATATAATGTGTGATTAGTCTAAATTGGGGTTTTTGGAACCATTATCATAGATAACTCTTCTTGAAGAGAATAATTGTATCTTTATTATTTAAAAATGCAAGTTCTTCACGTTTAAATGTTATATGAGGTTTTTGTTACTGTTTTATGTATTTTTAAACTGCAAAAAAAAAAAAAAGAAATTACCTCATGTCTTAGGAAGAGACTTTGGACTTTTGAATAGTGTTACCATAGTTAAGACTGTTCCTCAGGACCAAATGAATGCATTGTGAGATGACCGTTAGTCTATGAGGGCCAGAATATTATGTCTTGACTCTAGAATGTCCTCCTGTGTTTAAATACTTGGCATCCAGCTGGTAACACTGTTTTGGGAGTTTGTGGAGACTTTGGGACTGTGACCTAGCTAGTGAAGTAAATTGTTGGGAGTGGCCCTTGAAGACCATAGCCACTTGTGGTGTTAACCCAAACTCTCCCTTTCCTGTTCTGCTAAGATGTGAACAAACCATGTAATAAACAACTGCTGACAAAAAAATTGCTTAAATATTACTTAAACAATAGGTAATTATTGTGCACTATTGAAATTCTATGCTCTGTATTTGTGCAAATACTCTATTTATCTATAAACAATGATACTTTGTGAAATATAAAAATAGTCATTTCTTTATAAGAATAAGCTTAAAACTTCCATAAATGTATAAAGGATCATAGGTATGGTTATTATCTTCTAGGTTCCAAATGTTTGATTAGAAAGATATATAGGTTATGTTCAAGTGTATTATTTTAGTCCATGTTGATTACATTAGTCTGTTTTCTGTTGCTGTTACAAGATACCCGACTGTGTATAGTTAGAAAGGCAGTTTATATGGCTTACATTTTAGAAGCTGAGAATCCAAATTTGGGTGATTCTATCTTCTGGCTTCTGGAGAGAGCCTCCTGGTGGATGGTACCAAGGGTTGTGGAAAATTTGTGAAAGGTCACACATTGAGAAAAGAGGTTATAGATTCAGTTGCTTGTAACTAGTTTTATTGAGGAACTTTCCTTTCATGCTGAAACTGTGAAGTTGATAATTTTCCATTTGAAAATCATTGCTGAAAGTCGAGTAATAAAGTTCCTTGCTACTAACATTTTGCTCTCACGCTTGGCCATGAGGCACTCCAACCTTGTTGCATGTACATGTAAAACTATTAAATCAATTGACCTTTTAGAAAATCTCTTAGTAGAGTTTGAATTAAAGTTTATTTCATTATGTTTATTCAAGGCTTAAACTTTTCATCTTTACAGTGCTGTGAAAATTATGTGTACCTGATAGAAACTGCATTTATTTATTTATTTATTTACTTACTTACTTACTTACTTACTTACTTACTTACTTACATACTTATTTATTTACTTACTTATTTACTTATTTTATTAGTCAATGTTATTCTTTCACAATTTCATAATGTACACTGTGAATTTTGGTCCCTCGACCATACCCCACTTGCCTCCTTCCTTTCTAGCTCCCACCCATTCCCTACATTTCTTTTCCCTATTCACTAGTTTAATTTTATTTAGTATTCCATGGGGTTTAATCAGGGCCATCTGTGTGATATTGAGGTTGCTATCAACCATCAGAGCCTGGTGAGTTTATCAGTGGTTACACGACTTGATACTGTATCTTCCCCTTTCCTAGAATCTGTTAGTTGTTGACAGAGTATCAGTATGTGGTAGGGCCCTGAAGTCCCTTTTCTCCTCAACAGCTGACTGTTATAAGGGCCTGGCTTCTGTCTTTCAGTGCCAGTGTGCACAGCTAGTATGTCCTTCTTAGAAGATGACATTTTACCGCTCCTCCTCCTCTCTCACAGCCTCTACATCCTTCCCACTTCTTCTGAGTATGAAAGGGAGATGTAAATGTTTGGTCTAAGACTGAGTTCTCCATCATCTTTTATTCTTCACCTCTTGTGCAGCCATAGATCTTTGCCTTTATCTCTGTTCACTGCAATGAGAGGTACCTCTGTTTTAAGGCTCAGAGTAGCCTTTGTCTTTGGGTAGAAATATAGATACTTAAGGGAAAGTTTGATGCCATGTCAGTTAAACTAAATAGTCATCTTAGATTCCTCCAGGGCCTAAGAATACTCAGTGATGAGTTTTGTACTAAGTTACCATTCTAATACCAGTTAGGGAGAAGTTGTTTACTCCCATAACAGTCATGCCACCATTACCCATAGGGCCCATCTTGTATGGAAGATTGGTTTTATAGTTCATGGAGTACACAGCTGGGTTAGATGTTTAATGCCTGGGGATATGAGAAAATCACTAAAGTAACTTACTATATAGTAAGCCAAGCACGTTTCTGTGACCCAAAGTATTTCCACCATTCCCTGGCTTTACTCAGCAAAACGAAATGGTTTATTCATTGTTTTGGTCCCCCATTGTGGGAAGGACAGTCTTTATACAGTCTTTAGGGATCTCTAGTTAACCACCTGTTGATGTCACTCTCTGTTACATTTTTTTAAAAGTCACAGATTCCCTCAAGTTACTAAGCTATTTTTCCATGCTTTGTCATTTCTCTTGTCTTCTCAAATTCTTATTTCAGATATTGGGTGCCACAGGCTGAAGTTTAAATCTTTTGTTCTTCACTTATTTTTTCTGAAAATAGTTCTAAGTCTATTTTCTATTTATTGTTAATCATAAAGTTGATTTTAGGTGTTCTTTAGTGAATATTCAGTTTTACAGATTTCTGTTCTTGTTTCATGGGTTCTAATTTTAATGGTTTGAAATACCTTACTCTTGTTTTCTTGCCTTGCTTTTCATCTTCAAAATTTTTGTACTTCTTCAGTTTTGCCTTTATTTCTCACATTAGAATCTTTTCTAAAGCATCTAGTGATTTTTATCAAAGAGCAGATGGATGACTCTCAAAGAGTGATGGTATGTTCCACTTATTGCTAAGGACTTGTTCTTTCATTGGTTTCCTTGAAGGATGAAACACCAACTGTCAATATCGCTAGTCTGTTTCTATCCCATTACTGACATCTCCATAGGTGAATCATCCATATTCTCAGAGCAGGATATTCCAGCTTCATATATCCACAAGAGTGTTATAGGAATGCTAACTCAATGTTCCAAATGTCCATTCCACTAATCCTATGTTTAGTTTAGTAACCACACAGCAGCGGTTTTTGTCGCTAAGTCCACAGTCTCTGGTTCGGCATAGCAATGAACTGATTGGATTTCTGCCCATCTGCCAAGGCACCGCATCCGCTGCCTCACCAATGTTTCTATGCAGTGAGCTTTACTTTTCACTGCTTTTTTCCCCTTGCAGACCAGCAACACATTCTTTCTGGTTAACTCTTATTTAATACCAAATTTCAGAAATATGAGTGTCCTACTTTCATTTCCCATTGCCGTGACAAAATACCCTGACAAAAAATACCTTAAGGGAGAAAGGATTTATTTTAGATTACAATTCTTGCTCACAGCCCATCATTTCAGGGAAGTTGAGGTGGCAGGAAGTTGACACCTCTAGTCATGTCATATCCACACTCAAGAGCAGAGAGGGAATAAGGACATGCATGCTTACTTATGTTGTGTTCCCTTTCTACACTTATCTTCTGCCTAGGGAATGTTGCCACCTACTCTGTGTAGGACTTCCAACCTCAACATAACCAAGACAGTCTCCCATGTACATGTCCACAGGCCAAACCAATAATGATAATCCTTCTCTGAGACTCTTTCCAGGTCATTCAACCTTATGTCAAGTTGATAATTAAAAGTAACCACCACCCTGAGCAATACTGATCCCCGATTTGAAAAAATTGTGCTACATGAAATGCCATACTTTTTTTTTTATTTCCACACAAATGTGGTTCAAAAAACTTTTAGTCTTTCTATTTGGTTATACTTTCTTTACAGTTTAAAAAAATTATTGTCCTATTTTCTCTCTCCATTATTAATAAAGCTTAAAATACTTTATTCTTTTTTTATTATTATATGTTTTAATTTTATACATCAGCCATGGGTTCCCCTGTCCTCCCCCTCCCGCCCACCCCCACCTCCCTCTAATCCCCTCCCCTCCATTCCCATGTCCTCCAGGACCAAGACATCCCTGGGAACCCATCTAAACCTGGTGGATTCAGTCTAGGCAGGTCCCGTCCCCTCCCTCCAGGCCGGGCATGCATCCCTGTGTAAGCCCAAGGTTCCAAACAGCCAGCTCATGCACCAAGGACAGGTCCTGGTCCCATAGCCTGGGTGCCTCCCAAACAGATCAACCCATTCAATTGTCTCACTTATCCAGAGGACCTGATCCAGCTGAGGGCTCCACAGCCGTTGGCTCACCATTCATGTGCTTCCATTCGATTGGCACAGGGACAAATAAAATACTTTATTCTTAAAATTTCCATTCTGTGTGTTATACAATGGATCAGTATATAGTACTAAGAACACCTGATTGACACTGTTATATAACAAAACAACAACAATAACACACAGACACACACATATTCATATAAAATGTGTGTTAAGTATAATGCTGAAGAAGGAAATAAACCAGACATGAAAGTAATTCATAGTTCCTGAGTCCATTCGTATCAGAAACAAAATGGCCAAATTCATCTGTTGTTGTATGTCAGGATAATGGATACTTTTGACAGGAAACTGTAGTGCTTGGAAGTAGAGACTGGAAGATTCTGTTTTATGTTTTATCTATACACTTGTATTAAGTTTTGAAAAACCTATCGAGCTTGACAGTTAATATATTTACATTACACATACCCCCCCACACACACACCTTCTATCAAAGTTTCTAAATTTTGTTTACTGTCGTCATAGTATGTGTTAGGGGAACATTGACACTAAACACATTGCATCCCAGCATCTCTTCCCTGGGATGTTGCTGTGGCTTTTTAACTGGCTTCCTGTTACCCATGTTCACACTTTTCCAGTGTATTTCCCACATGACAGATAGTGTGCTAACTTTGTGTAAGTGCAAAAGTGCATATGTCTGCAAATCGGATCACATCACCTCTGTGTTTAAATCTCATTTGTTTATTTTATGACACTGATGTACTTAACGTATGCTGCAGCAGCTTCCTAATAAAAATTGAAGCACACAATATTGTATTTCAAACCTTCTGTTCATGAAGTATAAAATTTGAGCTTCTCAAGATGTGTAAATGCTGAAGAAGTTCAACAGCATGCTGGAAAAACAGCAATGTGGGCCAATCTCAGTTTGACTTTGTGTTATAGGCACACGGATGTTTTTTTCCTCCTACCAAGCAGAGCTCTGATTATTTTCTGCTCCAAAGGTTTCTTCTATTTTATGCTTTTCCTTTTCACCTTTTCCCATTTTCTGCCCTCATCAACACTATCTAAATGAGAGCTCAACTCAGGTCTCATCTCCCTGGGGAAAATATCCTGGGTCTCTGCTCTAGTGCATCCTCAACTTCAGGTTAGATCCTAAGATCATTTCTTTCTATCAAGTTTATATAAGGTCAGACCTAAGAATAAAACAAACAACGAAAAATCAGTAGTTGCCTACCCATGATAGAATCTTATTCTTCCCTTATTTAAATGAAGCCCAAATTAAGTAGACAGAAAGCACATAGTATAGCACTATTGCTATGAGGAAACCAGGCTCTTTCTTCTATTCTGTTACAAAATCCTTAGCATAGGAACCTCAACTTCATGGTTAACAAACTGTCACAAAATGCTGCATGCTCTGATCATGTTGTCTAATTCCAAGCACTGGGGAGGAGAAGGTATAAAGTCATAAGCCTCCAGATAAACCATTCCCTGGTGAGTGAACAGCCTTTCCTCAAAATGATTTTTGCTTACTGCTTCCTGTCATACATGGCTACAGCAAATATTTCAGCTCCCTCATTTTACAAACTGAAAATTGAAAATATTAACTTGATAGGTGTGGAGTGTGTTACACAGGGAAAAGTAGCTGTTGGAAAGGAACAGGTGATTATCAAGCTATGCCAATAATAATAATAATAATAATAATAATAATAATAATAATAATGCTTCTATTTAGTGAATCATCTGTGAAATCCCTACATGCCTGTTTCCCTATAATCTAGTCTCCATCCCGGAATCCAATTGCTAAATGAATCACAATAAATATTGGCCAGATGAATGAACACATTTGGTTAAATGTGATATAATGTTGAATTGCCCTCAACCTGGATTTTTGTTATATATTCTTGCAATATAATTGTACAGAGCTACTTGTTGAGTAGTCTCAAGACTGGACATGGTTCACATGGGTTTTAGCCAACGAACATACCAATTTCTTTTTTCATAGAAGACTTTGAGAGGAAATTTACTTCACAGTGAAGCTGATATATATTCAAAATTTATAGACCTTATAAAGTATCTGACTCAGCCCCAACTGCCTGGGCCTTCCAGGTCCATCTGAAATTAATGTTCATATTGGATTTCAAGAAAGACATTTTTGCCAAGTGTGTATTTTATACCAGCTCATGTGCTAGGCTTTAAAAATCAAACATTAAACTGAGTAGATCCAGCTCATTTGCCCTTAGTAAACTGCAGCTTCCATCAGAATAGTGTATACACATGATTGGAGCTCTTGTAAAAGCTGTAAGAGTTCCCAGGGCAGCAGACAGGTCCAAGAGAGAAAACAAACAATAATCACCTGATGATGTTTTGGAGACTCAGATGTGTAATAACCAACATCCCCTGGTAGGCAGACATAAGAATCACATAGGTCAAGCACATTTTAGTTTAAGAAATCTCAGGTCTGCATGCAAACAATTATAGTGAGGATGAGAATGGGCATTTTAGGGATAATTGTAGTTGGAGAGCTCTCCAGGTTCCACCAAGCCCCCATGGTCCCACAACCCACATATAAAATAATCATTCAGTCGCTTATATTACTTATAAACTGTATGGCCATGGCAGGCTTCTTGTTATCTACTTCTTTCTTAAATTAATCCATTTCTATTAGTCTATACTTTGCCACTGGGTTCGTGGCTTACCTGTACCTTACATCTTCTTTGTCATGGCGGTGGCTGGTGGTGTCTCTCTGTCCCAGCCTTCCACCTCCCAGAATTCTCTTCTCTCTTGTCCTGCCTATACTTCCTGCTTGGCTACTGGCCAAACAGCATTTTATTTATACAGAGCGATATCCACAGTACTTCCCCTTTTCCTTTTTTTCTTTTTTTTTAAAGGAAGGTTTTAACTTTTACATAGTAAAATTACTTATAACAAAACAATTACCAAGCAAGGTAATTGCCTCAGAAGGATATACTATTACCTGAGAAACGGGAGAAGGATGCAAGCAACTTTCGGGAGTCTTGTAGGGTAGACAGAGACAGCTGGCAGCCTGGACAGTCACCTAATGTTCCTTTGTAAAGTTGGGGCAACTGTCTTCAGTCCACAGTGCTAGAGTCTCTTGATCACTTTTCTTAGTGTCCTGTAGAATGTCTGGTAGTTTCCTCTGAGAAGCCGGAACCCGAAGGACCATTTTGCCAAGCAAAGTTTAGTGGTCACCTTTCTATAGGTCTTGCATGTCCAGTTGATCAAGCAGTCCAGGCAAGAATAGTTTCTTGCCCAAATGGCTATTTTTGCCAAGGTGAAGATAAACTCCATGTGAAGTATCTTCGATGCCCATCCTCCTCTCTGAAGTAAATCGGTGCTGCCAGGAGCAGACATGTCTCACTGTCCAGAAAGTCTAAATTTTAAAAATATTTTAAATGTCATGTTCTGTAGGTCTTTGAAGTATTTGAAGATTACCTATCTATCTGAAATATCTCTATGTATATCTAGAAGACTTAACTAACATGGCTACAAGTATGATTATCATGGATGACTAATTATTAATCTATTTTTAATTATCCTTAAATGAACTGTACAAACATAATACCTTAAGCAAGAGTAGAAATATACACACAGTATAACAAAATTAACTTTAAGTTTGTATCAATAGACTAAAATCTATACCAATGTAAAACATTTTAAACAAGTTGTTGCTCTTTAAAAGTAAGTTCATTAATCTACCCTTTTATCCTATTATATCTATATCATATCTCCTTTTCTTCTTTAGAAAGAGACTGCATTTATAATCAACCTGATTTAAATAAAATTATTGCTTTTTTCTGTCCCACACCAGAAGGCTCTTTTGATTTGGGACACAAGAATCTCTTAAACTTTTTTTTTTTTTTTTTTTTAACAATATGCCTGGGTTTAGAGGAGTGAGCCAATTCCATCTCCAAAGCCAGTTTGATATATTTGGGAATTTGGGCATAGTTTTTCTTACTACTTCCTGCTGGAGGGGGCGCTATATCTTATGGGGACACAAAGACAATTTTAGGATTATGGAGTAGTCCGTGAGGGTAAACCTCTGAGCCAGTTGCCTTGAAACCATTCTGGATGTTGGATCATCTGGGCCATGGTTTCATCAGAGACATTTCAGGCGGTCTTGGCTGATCAAACCTGATGTATCTTAATCTGGAAAAAATCCACAGCCTCTGGCTTTCTGTGGAAACAAAAGCAGAGACTCTTTTCCAAAGCAACATATCCTTATATCCAAATTTTGAAATCAAGGCACCTTTGAAATTTATATATTTGTTTATCAACAGCTTTTACAATCTAATCTTTTTCTGCAGTTAAAAATCCCAAAGACGGCTTCCGTCCGCCCTGGAACTCCCATATGGACCAGAGGTGAGTGCCTGGGTTATAGTCAGAGAGGCACCTTCGCCTGGATCCCACCGCTGGACACAGGCCACCCCTGGAGGACCTGACCAACTTGGCCCCAGTTTCCTGCCAATCAGCGGGCCCTGCGGGAAGGCTCCCCTTTTCCAAGACTGCAGGCAGACACTGCAGTCTCCACACCCTGCCCCCACATCCATTTGCCAGAGACCCCATCCACTTCCTGAGAATCAGAGACCAGCCCCAAGCTTCCATTCTGCCCTGGAACTCCCATCTAGACCAGAGACCAGAGGAACTCCCATCTGGACAAGAGGAGCTCCAATCTGAACAAAAATAAGGAGACCCCAGGGAGTTGCCTAGACTCAGAGTCCAGCCCCCCAGCTCCTATCTGGCCAGCACTTTCATCTGGATCGGCACTCCCATCTGGCCCAGAGCTTCCATCTGGACCTGAGAGAGGCTCTCTAAATCTGTCAGCTCTCTCTAGACCAAGTACACTGATAAGACCAAGAACAAATCCAGGAGGAGATGGGTAGACATCAAGGCAGAAGTACATACAACAAAATAAAGAGCAATGCAGCATCACCAGAACCTAGCCCTTCTCCAACAGCTAGACCTGAACATCACGGAATGGAAGAAGAAGAAGAAAACAACCTTATAAGTAACATCATGAAGAGGCTAGAGCCTTATATAGAACAAATAAAAAATAAAGTAGAGGAACAGACAAACAAAAAAATGGGAAGAACGCCATAAAAAACTAGAGGAAAGGACAATTAAAGCAGAAGAAAACAATAAATCCTTGAATGAAAATCATGAAAAAGCAAGGGAGACAATCCGAGAACTGAAGAGGGAAATAGAAAAAATGAAGAAGACACTAGCAGAAGGAATGTTGGAAATAGAAAATCTGAGTAAACAAACAGGAACTTCAGAGGCAAGTATAACCAACAGAATGCAAGAGATGGAAGAGGGGATCTCTGGTGTTGAAGATACAGTGGGAGAAACAGATTCATCAGTCAAAGAAAACACTAAAACAGACAAAGTCATGACCCAAAATGTCCAAGAAATTTGGGACACCATGAAAAGACCAAGACTATGAATAATAGGGATAGAGGAAGGAGAAGAATACCAACTCAAAGGCACAGAAAATGTATTTAATAAGATCATAAAAGAAAACTTTCCCAACTTAAAGAAGGAAATGCCTATGAAGATAAAAGAAGCCTATAGAACACCAAACAGACTAGATCCCCCCAGAAAGTCCCCTTGCCACATAATAATTACACAACTAAACATACAGAATAAAGAAAGAATATTAAGGGCAGCAAAGGAAAAAGGCCAAGAGACTTATAAAGGCAAACCCATCAGAATAACACCCAATTTCTCAATGGAGACTTTGAAAGCCAGAAGGACCTGGACAGATATAATGTAGACACTAAGAGACCATGGATGCCAGCCTAGACTAATATACCCAGAAAAAATTTCAATTATCATAGATGGAGTGAACAAGACCTTCCAAGACAAAACCAGAGTTAAACAATACTTATCCACAAACCCAGCCCTACAGAAAGCACTAGAAGGAAAATTCCAACCTAAGGAAGGCAGAAACACCCATGAAAACACAGGCAATAGATAACACCACAGCAGTAAACCCCAAAGAAGAGAAGTACACACACACTACCACCAAAAAATAAAAATAACAACAGGAATGAACAATCACTGGTCATTAATATCCCTTAATATCAATGGACTTAATTCACCTACAAAAAGACACAGACTAACAGAATGGATATGAAAACAGGACCCATCTTTCTGCTGCATACAAGAAACACACCTCAAATTCAAAGACAGACACCTCCTAAAAGGCTGGGAAAAGACTTTCCAATCAAATGGTCTTAAGAAGCAAGCTGGTGTAGCCATCCTAATATCCAGCAAAATAGACTTCAAACTAAAATCAATCACAAGAGATGATGAAGGACATTACATACTCATCGCAGGAAAGAACCACCAAGATGAAGTTTCAATTCTGAACATTTTACATATGTGGCACCCACATATGTAAAAGAAACATTACTAAAGCTTAAATCACATATAAAACCCCACACATTAACAGTGGGGAGAATTCAACACCCCACTTTCACCTCTGGACAGATTGACCAAATTGAAACTTAACAGAGACATAATGGACTTAACTGATGTTATGGCTCAAATATACTTAATCGATATCTACAGAACATTCCACCCAAACAAAAAAGAATATACCTTCTTCTCAGCACCCCATGGAACCTTCTCTAAAATCGACCACATACTTGGCCACAAAGCAAATCTCAACAGATACAAAAAAATTGGAATAACCTCCTGTGTTCTATCAGACCACCATGGTTTAAAGTTAGATTTCAACAACAACAACAACAACAACAACAACAACAACAACAACAAAACTACAGAAACCCTACAATCTCATGGAAACTGAAAAATGCTCAACTGAATCACCAATGGGTTAAGGAAGAAATAAAGAAAGAAATTAAAGACTTCCTAGAGATCAATGAAAATGAATACACCACAAATCCAAACTTATGGGATACTATGAAAGCAGTGCTAAGAGGGAAATGCATAGCACTGAATGCCCACATAAAGAAGCTGGAGAAATCTCACGCTAATGACTTGACAGCACACCTGAAAGCCCTTGAACAGGAAGAAGCAAAGTCTCCCAGGAGGAACAGATGCCAGGAAATTGTCAAATTGAGAGCTGCAATCAATAAAATAGTAACAAAGAGAACAATAAAAAGGATTAATGAAACAAAGAGTTGGTTCTTTGAGAAGATCAACAAGATAGACAAGCCCTTATCCAAACTAACCAAAAGACAGAGAGAAAGCATCCAAATTAACAAAATCAGAAATGAAAAGGGGGACATAACAACAGACAATGAGGAAATCCAGAGAACCATCAGGTCATACTTCAAAAATCTCTACTCCACAAAACTGGAAAATCTAAAAGAAATGGATAATTTTCTGGATAGGTACCACATACCTAAGTTAAATCAAGACCAGATAAACCATTTAAATAGTCCAATAACCCCTAAGGAAATAGAATCAGTCATTAAAATTCTCCCAACCAAAAAAAGCCCAGGAACTGATGGTTTCACTGCAGAATTCTACCAGATCTTCAAAGAAGACTTAAGACCAATACTCTTTAAATTGTTCCACACAATAGAAGCAGAAGGTATATTACCAAACTCCTTCTATGAGGGAACAATTACCCTGATTCCTAAACCAAACAAAGATGCAACAAAGAAAGAGAACTACAGACCGATCTCCCTCATGAACATTGATGCAAAAATACTTAATAAAATTCTGGCAAACAGACTCCAAGAACACATCAAAACAATTATCCGCCATGATCAAGTAGGCTTCATCCCAGGGATGCAAGGGTGGTTCAACATATGAAAGTCCGTCAATGTAATACACCATATAAACAAACTCAAGGAAAAAAAACCACATGATCATCTCACTAGATGCATCAAAGGCATTTGCAAAATCTACCACCCCTTCATGATAAAGGTCTTGGAGCAATCAGGAATACAGGGAACATACCTAAACATAATAAAGGCAATCTACAGCAAGCCAACAGCCAACATCAAATTAAATGGAGAAAAACTCAAAGCAATACCACTAAAATCAGGAACAAGGCAAGGCTGACCCCTCTCCCCATACTTATTCAATATAGTACTTGAAGTTCTAGCCAGAGCTATAAGACAACATAAGGAGATTAAGGGGATACAAATTGGAAAGGAAGAAGTCAAGCTCTCCCTATTTGCAGATGACATGTTAGTATACATGAGTGACCCCAAAAATTCAACCAAGGAACTGATACAGCTAATAAAAACCTTCAGCAACATTGCAGGATACAAGATCAACTCAAAAAAATCAGTAGTCCTCCTATATACAGTAGACAAACAGGCTGAGAAGGAAATCAGAGATACATCACCCTTTACAATAGCCACAAATGTTATAAAATACCTTGGGGTTATGCTAACTAAGCATGTGAAGGACCTATATGACAAGAACTTTAAGTCCCTGAAAAAAGAAATTGAAGAAGATTTCAGAAAATGGAAAGATTTCACATGCTCATGGATAGGCAGGATTAACTTCGTAAAAATGGCGATCTTACCAAAAGCAATCTACAGATTCAGTGCAATCCCCATCAAATTACCAACACAATTCTTCACCGATCTGGAAAGAATAATACTCAACTTCATATGGAAAAACAAAAAAACCCAGGATAGCCAAAAGAATCCTGTACAATAAAACAACCTCTGGGGTCATCACAATCCCTGACCTCAAACACTGCTATAGAGCTACTGTAGTAATAACAGCTTGGTACTGGCATAAAAACCGACATGTGGACCAATGGAATCGAATTGAAGACCCTGACATTAACCCGCACACCTATGAACATATAATTTTTGACAAAGAAGCCAAAAATGTACAATGGAAAAAAGAAAGCATCTTCAACAAATGGATAACTGGATGTCAATGTGTAGAAGGCTGCAAATAGATCCATATCTGTCACCATGCACAAAACTTAAGTCTAAGTGGATCAAAGACCTCAACATGAATCCAGCTACTCTGAACCCGATAGAAGAGAAAGTAGGAAGTACTCTTGAACACATTGGCACTGGAGATGACTTTCTAAATATAGCACCAGTAGCACAGACACTGAGAGAAACAATCAATCAATGGGACCTGTTGAAACTGAGAAGGTTTTGTAGAGCAAAGGACATGATCAACAAGACAAAGTGACAGCCTACAGAATGGGATAAGGTCTTCACCAACCACACATCTGACAGAGGGCTGATATCCAGAATATATAAAGAACTCAAGAAATTAGACATCAAAATGCCCAACAGTCCAATTAAGAAATGGGATATAGAACTAAACAGAGAATTCTCAACAGAGGAAGTTCAAATGGCCGAAAGACATGTAAGGAATTGCTCAACATCCCTAATTATCTGGGAAATGCAAATCAAAACGACTCTGTGATACCACCTTACACCTGTCAGAATGGCTAAGATCAAAAGCACAGTAGACAGCTTATGCTGGAGAGGATATGGAGCAAGGAGAACTCTCCTCCACTGCTGGTGGGAATGCAAGCTTATACAGCCACTTTGGAAATCAATATGGCGCTTCCTTAGAAATTTGGGAATCCATCTCCCCCAAGACCCAACTCTAGCACTCTTGGGCATATGCCCAAGGAATGCTCAATCATACCACAAGGGCATTTGCTCAGCTATGTTCGTATCAGCTTTGTTTGTAATAGCCAGAACCTGGAAACAACCTAGATGCCCTTCAACTGAAGAATGGATAAAGAAGATATGGTATATATATACACAGTGGAGTACTACTCAGCAGAGAAAAACAATGACATCATGAGGTTTGCAGGAAAAATGGATGGATCTAGAAAAAATCATCCTGAGTGAGGTAACCCAGACTCAGAAGGACAAACATGGTACTTACTCACTCATAGGAGGATATTAGATGTAAAACAAACATGACTAGACTGCTACACAACTCCAGGGAGGCTACCTAGAAAACGGGACCCTAGGAAAGACCCAAGGATCACTCAATGACAGAGAAATGGATGAGATATACATGAACAACCTGGACAACAGTGGGAGTAATGAAGGGCAAGATTTGAGAGAAAGAAAGCTTAGGGGAGCAGGAGATCCCAGGTAGATCAAGAGCAGAAAGGGAGAATGAGTAATAACAGATCATGATAAATGAAGACCACATGAGAACAGGAATAGGCAGAGTGCTTGAGAGGTCCCTGAAATCCACAATGATATATCCTCTGTAGTCTGCTGGCAATGGTCGAGAGAAAGCCTGATCTGACCTAGTCTGGTGATCAGATGACTAAACACCCTAACAGTCGTGTTGGAACTCTCATCCAATAACTGATGTAAGTGGATGCAGAGATCCTCAGCCAGGCCCCAGGTGGAGCTCCAGGTGTCCAACTGTCGAGAAAGAGGAGGGTCTGCAAGAGCGTGAATTGTGGAATCCAAGATTGCAAAAAGCACAGGGACAAATAGCCAATCGAATGGAAGCACATGAATTATGAACCAACGGCTATGGAGCCCCCAGCTAGATCAGGCCCTCTGGATAAGTGAGACAATTGAATAGCTTGATCTGTTTGGGAGGCACCCAGTGTATGGGACCAGGATCTGTCCTTAGTGCATGAGCTGGCTGTTTGAAACCTTGGGCCTACACAGGGACACATGCTCAGCCTGGAAGGAGGTGACAGGACCTGCTGTACTGAATCCACCAGGTTTAAATGAATCCCCAGGGGTGCCTTGATCCTGGAGGACATGGGAATGGAGGGGAGGGGCTGGGGCGAAGGTGGGGGTAGGGGCGGGAAGAACCCATGTCTGATGTATAAAATTAAAACTCATAATAATAAAGAAAAAAATTATTTTAAAAAATCCCAAAGACAACAGAAACCAGATTCTCTGTGTAATATCCATCTTTATAAAACTGAAACATCCATGTGGCTGCTGGCTCTGCCCACCTCAGCTTCCCAAAGTGGTGGTGGTACAGTTTACTGCCAGCTCTGGTTCTGGAGCCATGTGTACCATCAACTCTCAGAAGCAGTTCTAGCAAAGCAGTGTGTAGCCCAGAAACTTTTTTTTTTTTTTTTTTTTTTAACTAGCAAAGGCTAAATCCACCATGCAGCAGAGTAAACAGAGTAAAGTGCACCTTGTAGACTCCTCATTCTGGCCACACTTCAGGTCATGCACACATGCCAGGAATCTGCCATAGTAGCTCAAACTGGCAGGCTGCTGCTAACTTGAGAGAGACAACTAGGAATCTGTTTTTAGCTCCGTTTTAGATTCTTTTTCCTCAGGTTTTAGGTGGAAACTCTTGCCAACACATTGGGTGCCATTTGTAGTTGGAGATCTCTCCCGGTGCCACCAAGCCCCTGTGGTCCCACAACCAACATATAAAATAAACATTCATTCGCTTATATTACTTATAAACTGTATGGCCGGGGCAGGCTTTCTTATTATGTAGTTCTTCTATCTTAAATTAACCCATTTCTATTAGTCTATACTTTGCCACTTGTTTCGTGGCTTACCTGTACCTTATCTCTTCCTTGTCATGGCGGTGTCTGGTAGAGTCTCTGTGCCCCAGCCTTCCACCTCCCAGAATTCTCTTCTCTCTTGTCCCGCCTATACTTCCTGCCTGGCCACTCGCCAAACAGCATTTTATTTATACAGAGCAATATCCACAGCAGATGATCATTTGTCAAAAAGTGCAGCATCTTAATGTTATATGCTCCACATTCTGCTAGGGGCTAGATGGCTCCTGCAGCCAAGATGTCATAATTATTCTAAATGAAAGCTATTTATTTACTTCACTTCATGAAGTAGTAGTGGAATGGTGGGGAGCCTATGGGTCCTCACTCACATTTATGAAGGGAAGTAGAAAATGAAATGACATAATCTTTGTCACTATATATGTCCTTACCTGAATGAGTTATTTCTATTTTGCTCAGCTTAAAATCTTTAAGCTCTCTCAGGAAATGAAAACATATCAACTAAGGAGCAGAGTCTGACAAAGGAATTTTGGTAAAAAAGGAAGAAATGAACCACAATGAAAGAAAAAAAATGCTTCCTCTCTCAAAACTGCTCAGAAGCATGATTTGTATATGTTTGGCTCTGAATCTCAGGTGCCATAACAATGCTGAGGCTGCAATGTTGGACAAAACAGATGTGAGTCCTGGCCTCTAAACTTCACACAGTCACAGGCCCAGACCTTTAGTGAAGAAAAAGAAAGTCCATGACCATCAGAGTCAGAGCTTAGATGTTGCATTTAATAATTATTTTAAACATAAGTCAATGATAATGGAAATATAATAACTAATTAACTGCAAACAGAAGCTCCTTCCCAAATGCCCTAGAAAAAATCTCACTCATTAAAGAGCCCAAGAGTCTTTAGCATTAATGCATACATGAGGACCCACATATGCATATTTGTTGAGCTAAGCCTGAGGGATTCTACTACTTCCAATTAGTAATGCCATTTTGGGGTGCATATGCTTTATTTATGAATTGTCTTAAAGATTTCCTTATGAATAAGTAAAGCAGATTGTCAGGACTTCAGGCTGAGCTGTCATGCTGTGGGCATTGACCAGATGCCCTGGACCAATGCTCTTTTCCTCCACACAGAGATTTTCACATTGTCCAACTTGCTTTAAGTTCTGCTGACAAAATAGCTGTACTTCACAACCTTATTGAAGCCATAAACAGTAGCAATGACACACATGCTGTGGGTACTTTGTCCAGTCATGTTTGCATCCTGTGGTTTTTTGGAAAAGGATTATCTGGGCCCTGATTTTCTCACAATGTGCTTTATTTTCTGAGAAGGACATTCTACTATCTGGGGCAAGAAAAGCAGCCACATCTCTCACCTATACAATTAACAAAGGAGTCTAGAGTATGGTTGCTTTATTTTTAGATGAAATGGTAGACTTCAGGATGGGTCTAGTGCTGAAGAACTCATGACACTGGTCATCAAAGCTTATGTTTAAATCTCAACTAGTACTGGGAAAATCATAAATCCTTGCTCAGAAGCAGCAAAATAGGAAAAAATTCACAACTTGAGTGGAAATGCTGTTTTTCCAATTTTCAAAGCATTGTTTTTCACTGATAAAAGTTTTCCTACAACAGATTTAATTATTTCCTTTAGTAATAGGATTGGCCAAGGTTACCACAGTCTGAATATGTCATTATTGTAATACACCACATTTTTTTTTCTTTCTATCAATGGATAAAGACTATGGTCATTTCAGCTCCTCGTTGATATGACTTAGGCTTGCCTTCACAGATCATGGCAGAATCCACATCATTGGAATTATCAGCTCATATAATAATTCTGTTTATCATTTGAGAAAATTCTACTTTTGTCCCATAGAAATTATATCATTTTTCACTTTCACAAGCAAGGTGTCAAGTGACTATTTCTCCATATCATTATCAATACTTACTATATTCTTTGTAGAAAATATTTTAGACACTGTGACATACAACGTGGTGTCACATGGTGGTTTGTTTGGAATGTCATTTGATAATAGTTTAAGGGCCTTTGTATGTCTATTGGTCATTTGTACTTTTCTTTCTTCTTTTATCTTTTTTTTTTTAGAAATGTCTCCTTAAGTATTTCACATGTTTTATAATTGTGTTGTTTTTTATTGCTGACTTTTAAGAGTTCTCTGTGTTCTGGGTAAAAGTCTGTGGAAATTTGAATAAGAATGGTCCCATTGGATTATATGTTCAAATCTTTGTCCCTCGTTGATCGAACTGTTTGGGAAGGATTAGGAAGTATGGCCTCTTGGTGCATGGCCTGGCTTTTTGGAGCCTGGGACCTATGCTGAGACACTTTGCTCAGCCTTGGTGTAGGGATGAAGGGACTGGACCTGCCTCAGCTGAGTCTACCAGGCTGGGCTGACTCCCCAGGGGAGACCTTGCCTTGTAGGAGGTGGGAACGGGGAGTGTATTGGGGGGAGAGGGCTGGGGTTGGGAGGAGGGAGGATGGGGAAATCCGTGGCTGATATGTGAAATTAAGTTAATTATAAAATAAAAGTATTTTAAAAAAAGAAGTCAACAGTAAAAGAAAGAAAGAAAGGAAGGAAGGAAGGAAGGAAGGAAGGAAGGAAGGAAGGAAGGAAGGAAGGAAAAGAAAGAAAGAAAGATGTATGTCACGGGTTGGGCTTTGAGGTTTCAAAAACCTATACCATTGCCAGTTAAATCTCTTTCTTTCTTTCTGCCCTGTACTTGTGGATCATGATGTAAACTCTCAGCTTCTGATCCAGTCCCATGCCTGCCTGTCTCCTGCAACGTTTGTTACAAACAACTGTGGTCATGAACTCATCTTCTGGAACCATAAACCCCTAATAAACTTTTTCTTTTATAGGTTGCCTGGGTCATGGTATCTTAACATGGCAACAAAAAATATATCAGATAAAATGCTTTGTCAGGCCTATAATTTATACATATTTTCTCCCATTAAGCCATTTATTTTTGTTTCATTAGTGACTACGTATTTTCCTTATTCTCTTTCTATTTCTTTTAAAGGAACAAGATCTTGTTCTATTATGGTCAGACTGGCATGGTATTTACCATACAGTTCAGGGTACCCTCAAAACACTGGTCCTCCTTCTTCAAGCTTCTAGGTTCTTGGATCATAGGCATGCACTGCAATTCCTGGCTTAGTAGCTCCCTTGTTATGGAGAACTATCCATTTTTATTAAATCCAATTCATATATTTTCTTTTGTTGGTGCTTGGTTTTATAGCTAATAAAACATTGTCTATCCCAAAGCCATGAGGACTTTTTCTCACAAACTTTAGGACTTCAAGGATTGAAGTCATACACTGACGTTGGCTTCTCAATCTGCACTGGGAGGTTTTTGTACGATGTGAAGCAGGGCGTCCAAATCTGTTCTTTCATATGTACACACTGAGCTATGGCAGAGTATTTGCTGACAAGACTGTCAAATTGTCTCAACAACTTGTCAAAAACTCTGGTCATAAAAGCATGAATTTAAGAGCCTCATTCTACTCTTTTGATTAATATGTCTATCTTTTTGTCATTACAGAGCTGTTTCAATTACTGTAGCTTTGCAGTAATTTTTGAAACAGATTAAATACGTGAATCTTCCAACTTTGAATTTTTGTTAGACTTTTGAGTTTCTAATATCACTTTTACTTCTTATGAAGTCAAGGATTAACTAATCTATTTCTGTAAAACTTAAGTAACATAGCCAAACAGTGTAACCAAGCCTAATGATATTTTAGTAGTGACTATATTAAATTGGTAAAGTCAAAAATATTGTGTTGTGTTCTAGTAGGAAGAAGACCAGGCTCTACAAATTTCTCTTAGTGTAGCTGTAGGCTTGGTCCCAGACTCCTTTGCTGTAGGGGGCCTCTGGGGGCTCTTTGTCACAACTTCCCAGCTAGTAGAGAGGTGCCTTACAATATGGTTGGTTCCTAGTGAGTTCAACTAAATCATCAATGAATGAGCTCACTCTTGAAAAGGTCAAAGAATTTGCTCATACTTCTTTCTATTCTTTTGCTCCTGATAAATTTTTATGACCTTTCAGCCATTCCATTTCATTTCTCAGTCCTTAGGCCGTGGTGATATTCTGGTTTGAAGTTATTTTGCCATCATAAAATATTTACATGCATTTTTCACCAAAAGTTTTTTTTTTATTCTAAATATTGTGTTTCTCCAGACAATGATTCCTATAAAACACTTATGATTTCTGAACTAATGGTACCATATTCTAGTGGAACAGACATTATCTATATAGTTACATAAATGTATTTAAATTAAATTAGTTGAGGCATGTATACAAGTAACAACTGGCAAATCTAAGAAGTCCTGTTTGAAACAAAGCAAACATGAATACTTACTTGGTTCACAGGAGTATATACAATGGTGCTACAGCAGTAAAAATTGAAACTTGCCTTAAGCTTATTTTTATTGGGAACTTAAAAATTAAGGTTTATATTTAACCTAAAATTGAAGGATAGCCTGGAAATCTGCACATGTCAAAGAATTTCACCTTTCTGTGCAATTTTAAATGGACAGTAATAAAATGCATTTTATATTATAAAATTGCACAATAAATTTAAAAATCTAAATTTAAATTCTTATTATTTCACCGTTAAGTAAATAACTCTGCATGTGACTTTGTCACAGTTAATTCAGCTGATAATATTTTAACATAAAACTAGTTGAAAGTGGCTAAAATAGTTTATGATACTTGATATAAAATAAGGAAGATGAAAATTCAAATTCATTTGAGGACATGTATGTCATAAATCCAAGCTTCACATTAAAAACAGATACTCTCATACTTATGCATTTTAATCTCAGTGATTTTTATATTTCTTGAATGATTTTTCTGTACATAGTACCATAATTCGTCTTTCCTGAGTACAGGAAGACCGAGTGATAAGTTGTAGAGAATAAGCCAGTCCACATAATACTCCAGCATAGTCGTTCACTTAGTGGCACTGTAAGAGAGGCTTGAACATGTTTCTACCTCACTTCTGAGGGACTTCTGCCTCCAAGATGAAAATTCCTTTTAAAATTGCACTCCTCTGTGTACTTAGGACTCTGAGTTTCACCTCAGGAAACTCTGCTGAAAGAAAATCCCTTTCCCTTCCCCACAACCTTTCCTGCGACACATCAGTCATGTAAGCGTTGCTGCCCAGCTCTACCACTCATATCACCATTGCTTCCCAGTTCTATCACGATGCCCAGGTCACTCCGGCTTTCTTGGGACCATGCTCCCATAGTCTTCTTTTCTAAGCCCCCTACAGTCCCATTCTTACTCCTTTCATTTCCAAGCAATTGTCTTGGTAAGCAAATCTGAACTTGCATCATCCCCTGTCTTGTCTTGCTGTTTGGATCAGCTTGGATGAATTACTCATGCATTCTGAGGTCACTTAAAAATACCAAAATTAAAAACAAAATAATGTTACTATCACAAAATTAGTCTCAGGAAGACATGAAAAAGTAAATGTGGTACCACAGGAGAAGAACTAGCTACAAAGTACTTTCTTCCTACATTCTTGCTGTCAGCAGAAAGCTATAGATAGATACAAATTGTTCATGAGAATACACTGAAGGCATACCCCCAAGTTGCATATTGGAAACTAATGTTCAATGTGATATTTGGAGATGGGGCCTTTGGAAAGTGACTAGATCTTTACAGTGGAGCCCTAACAAATAGGATTAGTGTTCTCTTAAAAGAGACTCCAAAGAGGCTCTTTTCCCCTTCCACCAGGAAGTTACAGTGCAAAGGCACACATCTGTGAACCAGGAAGTAGGGGCCTGACAGGAGTCTATTTGTAATACACCTCCATCCTGGACTCTTCAGCCTCCAAAACTGTGGAAATAAAACTCTGTAGTTTAAGGGACTCTTAGTTTATAGTGTCTCGTTAGATCAGGCTAAATGGACTAGGACTGTGATTAAAACCAGCTGTTTGGAGTCTTCACATTCTACATGCCATATCACCACACACTTGAAATGGGTCCGTTTACTTATGTAAACCATACTTTAATTCTAATAAAACTTAATTTTAAAATAAAAATAATTGCATGCATGCTGAACTCAGAAGGGATTTACACCTGTCTAGCTTTTTTCTTTTATTTGCCAAGGTATATTTTCTTGAATTTTTAAAATTAAGATGTAATTACATCACTTCCTCTTTTCCTAATTCCAGTCCCTCCTTGTCTCACTCCTATAACCCCTTCCATGACCCCTATTATCTTTTTTACAAGCATCCCTGACCATATTAAAAAGATGAGTGGATTATCTATTTACAGAATACCAAAGACATCTCTTTAATTGTTTAGATTCAGAATATGACTATATTAATGACATACTGTTTTTAACATGAAAATAAGTGTTACTTTGATTCCAGGGTTAACCCAGTTTGATAACTGGGCCCTGGCTGTTTCTTTCTTAATGCTCTATAGTCAGCACAGTTTCTCTGGAATGAATACAATGATTACGTCAACAAATATTGCTAGTTGGTTTTTCCACCCTGAAAAAGATACAATACATTGACAAGGCTGTATAGCAAAATGAATCTATAGTGTAGCAAATGATCTGCTTTTTAGACTTACATTTCTCTGTTTCATGAAGAGCAGTTCAGTAGTTTCAAGTGTTAAAACACACATACATTCCATAAAAATCCAGAAAACAGCACTGATGCTGACTCTCACAATATCCAATCTGACTATAGAATCTCATCTCTTTTTATTCTCTCTCTCTCTCTCTCTCTCTCTCTCTCTCTCTCTCTCTCTCTCTCTCTCTCTCTCATGTGTGTGCACACACATACTTGCCTTTTCTTTGGCATGAAAACCAAGCAGTTGTGAGTTTTTCACACATTTTGGATCACTCATGAGTTTCTATATTTAAGACCATGCTAGGTTTCATTGGCTGAAGAATTTGTTTTCTAGTTAGAAATGGAACCAGATGAATTCTTTTACACCAGCAAATATTTGATTTTCCTTATTATTTTTGCCTGGAGGTACCGGGTAATCTATTTCATGCCTTTTCTGGGCACAAGCTTTAAAGATACAGTAGATGAAACATACTCAGATATAGTTTGTCCTGTGCTTTCCTCTTTTTTAGGGCAGATTTTATTTATTGCTTTTTATATTATTAATCCAGGGTGTCCTAGTTTTGTTTCTGTTGCTGTGATAAAATGCCCCGACAGCAGCAACTAAAGGGAGAATTGGTTTGATTTAGTTTTACATTTCCAGAGGGGAAACAGCCCGTCTTGGTGAGTGGCAGGAGCAGCAGGCCAGCCAGTTACCTTGTAGTCAGGAAGTGGAGAAAAAAACAGAAAGTGGGTCCAGGCTGCAGAATTCCAGTCTGGCCACAGTAATGTACCACTGCCTCCAACAGGGCTCCACTTTCCACAGGTTCCACTACCTTCCCAGACAGCATAAGCAGCTAGAGAATGAGTACACATACGCCTGTGAGGGACATTTCGCATCAAAACCCCAGCGCAGGGCAAACTCATTTCTAGTTCATTTCACCAAGACTCTGGGAGTCAGCATCTTCAATCATTCAGTTGATAAAACTAAGGTCTAGGTTGTATATATTTCCATACACTTCGCATCATTAATCCACTGTAATTTGGCTTGAGGGTTGAACATGAAATAACTGCTCTTTGGGGTAAAAGCAATTACTGAGTTTCCTCCAATCTGTTGAGGATCTGCTTCTTGGGGTAGGAAGATGTTTAAGTTAGGCAGGTATTTGAACAACATTTCTCTGCAATTTCTGCCTGCCCTAATTCCATCACTCATTAAGATAGAGTTTAGATATTAAATTCTTTGTAAAATCTCGTTATGGCCCAAACTACCATTTTCCATCTGCTGCATCTCTGTACCTCCTGGTTTATTTATCTCTTACGGCACCTATCCTGATGCAAATTATAATATTTTTGTGAACCTATTGGACTTCCCCCAGTAGGTTATTAAGGTTATCCAGCAGTGTAACAGTCTGTAGTCCTCCACCCAATCCCCTCGGTGTCTCATACACCACCATATGCATACTGATTGTTGAGTACACACTACGTGAATGAACAGATGGATCGTCACCACGTTTTGGTAGAGTTTTTATGTAGTGAGCTATTTTTTCAAATGTTTAAAAACTAGAAGGCTGACATTTCAAATGACTCTTGCATCAACTACTCAAGTGCTTATTTAATTATGCATGTAAGTAGAACCTGTGTAACTATCAGGACTCTAATGGGCCAGGATCACTATGTACCACTTAAGGGATCCATTATTTGGTCCTGAGAGTGGTTAAGAGTACTGTAGAACTATCATCCATTTTTGTTCTAATTTTCTATGATGCCGTGGACCAAATTAAACCCAGAGCTTTGCATGAGTGCACCAAGAACCCTCCCACTGAACTACATCCCGTTCCTAATAGTGTACAATTATACTGGCTTCCCCAGGAGTTTTACCAAGTACACCATGTAAAACAACTTCTTGAAAACCCTCTCCTGTCTCTTCCTTAAGAATTTTTATCCATAACTTTACAGTCTTTGGGAATTAGAGCTGGCATACTACTTGGCTCCAGGTAGATGTGTCCATGCCATTACTCATGAATAGTTACTTCTAGGATTGTGTTGTGAACAATTTGCCCTGCAATCATGTGACGCCACACCCATTTATACCTTCTCTGAATCATAGCACATACAAAATGCAATACACCTGACTCACAGCCATCATCAGCTTCCTGAGAAGTACAACTTTCTTCCTTGGTAGTCTTTTAGGAGTTCATGTGACTTTCAGTTCTGATGGAGAGGAGTCTCCACTTATTCAAACAATGGTCAATTATGAGAGGTTTTTAAGTACGTTCCTGGAGTACGTTCTAGATTTGTCTGCCTGTCCTTATTCGGATCAACTGTCCACCTATTTATACTTGATGCTTAAATACCCACTGGCACAAGATTGAAATAATACATGATACTGCCCCTGTGTTTAAGAAAGCTAAAGCCCAAATATAAGGCCAAATAAACAAACAGAAAGCCATTCTTGATATGTGCTTAGGAAAGTTACTGAAGTATCTATGGAAATTCTCACCAGTGCATGTGTCAAGGTGTGCAGAGTCAAGAGAGTATGCTGAAGAAATTTCATTTGATTGTTACTATATCCTAAATGACACTTGGTGTCATCTAAATACATAAATCAAGGAAAACATGATGCTTTAAATAACTTTGAGGCTTGTATGTAGGAGACTCATTTTAGCATTTAAGGGTGACCATTTGGAGCAGGACAGACAAAACTGGTAAAGATGGACTGCAGGGAACATAGTTAGGAGACACTGGTAGTGATGTGGCAAAGGATGAACCAATAGCGGTGAAGAGATAAACTTGTAAGAAGTGATCTCTTAGTATGAGAACAGAAAGAGAGACTCAAGCTTACTCCTAGTTTTCTCCATGTGCGGAGCTTCCTTCCTTCCTTCCTTCCTTCCTTCCTTCCTTCCTTTCTTTCTTTCTTTCTTTCTTTCTTCCTTTCTTTCTTCCTTCCTTTCTTTCTTTCTTTTCCCCCAACCCTGAAATAATGAATATATAACAAGTTCACTTAATAAGCTACTGAATTTAGTTATAGATATGTTGTGTTGGAAACACCCATGACACACTCTTAATGAAAGTATGAGTTTAGTGTTTGACTACATGTCTAGCTATAAATATTTGGAGTACAGTGATATAGAGCACAATGTGACAGACACTGCTGACAGCTCATGAAAAACTCAGTTCATTTGTTATGGATATGGGCCTATATACTATGCTCCCCAACTCTTTTACAAGTAAAGTGAAGTTGTGAAGCTAGATTTCACCAGTAGGGTGTGAAGAAACAGAAGAAATATGCCATGCTTGAAATAAGGATTTAAAAGAGTTTATGAGTCTTCATGTTGTTTTTGTATTTCAGCTGGGTAAGAGTGACCAATAGGGGATATTACATTGATCAATGTGAAAAATCTAAAATTGTAGGATTGGAATCTTGAAAACTCTCTGCTCACCTTCCAGAAATATCCACCTTCCAGAAGTGCATCCTTTAGACAATTACTCTTGAAATGCATTTTGTGGTCTACTTGTTGCAGCATTTTAGCCAGTCTTAATGAATTCAGCTAGTGTCCAAAACAGCAGCAGTTGAGAAGTTGCCTCATAAACATAAGATGAAGTGAAGGACACTACCAAGAAAACGCTTAAGAAATGTGATGTTTGAGGCATGAGAGGAGATGGATGAGCTACCGAGGGTACTTGCAGGTGGAAGAAGAAAGACAGGAAAGTCAGAAGGGCATTAGCTTGAAGAATCCAAAGAAGAGAGTCTCATCTAATACCCAATAGGAGCAAAGAAAGGCTCTGTTGGTCCACAGTTGGGCTACCCCATTTCTATACCCATATATTGTAATAGAATAGTACAGCTCTCTGACCTCCTTAGAGAAATTTCTTTGTATGGTGGATGGTAGTTTAACACAGAAAATCACAACTGGCCAAAGTGCAGAGAATAAGTGTCAATGGAGAGCTAACCACAAATGGGACATCTGTATCACATACTTGCCAACTACATCATCCATTTTCCCAGGACCCTAGGTCATCATGGGAGACAGGTGCAAAACTTGTAAGAGCCAGAGGTCAAGGAACATTGGAATGAGTCAGTGTCTTCTGGACATAACAGCTGAATTCTTTTTTTCTTTATTATTATTATTATTATTATTATTATTATTATTATTATTATTATGCATTTTAATTTTATACATCAGCCATGGGTTCCCCTGTCCTCCCCCCTCAAGAACAGAAAGGGAGAACGAGGAATAACAGACCATGATAAATGAAAATCACATGAGAACAGGAATAGGCAGAGTGCTCCAGAGGTCCCCAGAAATCCACAATGATACATTCTCTGTAGACTGCTGGCAATGGTCAAGAGAAAGCCTGATCTGACCTAGTCTGGTGATCAGATGACTAAACACCCTAACTGTTGTGCTGGAACTCTCATCCAATAACTGATGGAAGTGGAAGAGATCCTCAGCCAGGCCCCAGGTGGAGCTCCAGGTGTCTAATTGTCGAGAAAGAGGAGGGACTGTAAGAGTGTGAATTGTTGAGACCAAGACTGCAAAAAGCACAGGGACAAATAGCCAATCGAATGGAAGCACATGAATTATGAACCAACGGCTATGGAACCCCCAGCTAGATCAGGCCCTCTGGATAAGTGAGACAATTGAATAGCTTGATCTGTTTGGGAGGCACCCAGGCTGTGGGACCAGGACCTGTCTTTAACGCATGAGCTGGCTGTTTGAAACCTTGGGCTTACACAGGGACACATGCTTAGCCTGGAAGGAGGGGACAGGACCTGCCTGTACTGAATCCACCAGGTTTAAATGAGTCCCCAGGGGTGTCTTGGTCCTGGAGGACATGGGAATGGAGGGGAGGGGCTGGGGGGAAGGTAGGGGGGGTGGCGGGAGTAGGGAGAACAGCTGAATTCTTGAACTCACAGCAGCTAAGGTTGCTGGCTGAAGAACAAGCCAATCAACAGTCTAGCATGGAGAGTGGAGGGGTTCATGAGCTCTCCACTAATAGAGGAGCTACTGGTTCTTGAAGGAAAACTCAGGTTTTTTTCAAGATGTGTCCCCTA
The DNA here is from genome assembly GCF_903995425.1 of Onychomys torridus. Classification (NCBI taxonomy): domain Eukaryota; kingdom Metazoa; phylum Chordata; class Mammalia; order Rodentia; family Cricetidae; genus Onychomys; species Onychomys torridus. The sequence goes on from NC_050456.1 coordinate 43,217,241, forward strand.
GTAGGTTGATCATGCACCAATGACTAGCCCCATATGGAAGATCATTCAGACATCACAAATTGGATTTGATGGGTTATTGAAGAAAGATAAAGGAGGACACTATTTTGCGTGGGTAGGGAAGTGAGAGTAGATCTGGGATGCGTTAGAGATGAAGAAAGTGTTGTGAATTTGATCAATATAAATTGCATAAACTTCTCAAAGAATTAATATATTATTACCTTAAAATAATACTCCTGGTCAAAAAGTAGAGAAAACTAGAGATCTATTGCAGTGATCACAGAACATTTGTTTTGGAGAAGTATCTTGGGAAAGTATAAGGAAGCAGATCAAGCTAGCCTCTGGGAGAGTCTCTAAGTAGATGTATTTCTTACTGATAACAAGTTTTGAAGCATGTCTAAAGTTACTTAGATCACTCAGTATGGGCACTGTAATGGTTAATATTAATTATAGCTTGACAGGATCTAGAAGCCCAGATGAAATAAGCTTCTAGGCATGTGTATGTTTTTTTGGGGGGTGGGTGGGTGATGATTAAGATTAGGCTAACAGTGGAGCAGAGGAGACCCATCCTACATGAGTGCAGCATCACTCTACGTGCTGGTGTCCCAGACTGAATGAATAAAAAGGAAAAAGCTAGATTCAGTCCAGGAAGGTCCAGTCCCTTCCTCTCAAGCTGAGTGAAGTGTCCCTGCATAAGTCCCAGGTTCCAAACAGCCAGCTCATGCTGAATCCCCAGGGGAGTCTTTGCTCTGGAGGAGATGGAAATGGGGGGTGGGCTGGGGGGAAGGCAGGGGTGGGGGAGGGAGGAAGACAGGGGAACCCATGGCTGATATGTATTTAATTAAATTATAAAGTAATAAAAAAGGAAAAAGCTAGCTGAGACCAATATTCATCTCTCCCTGCTTTCTGATTAGGGCTGTGACCAGCTGCCTCATGCTCCCTTAGTCATCTTTCCTGCCTTCAAGGACTCTCAGTCAAAGTAAGCCCTTCCTCCCTTAATTTTACTTATCTGATTTTTGTTACCACAGTGGGAAAAGTAAGAAATATAAGGGAATTTGATGGTTTCAAGTTTCCCAAACATCACTGGGTGTGTGTTCATTGATTTAATTCTGTGTCATTTTTGTCTTCATACAAAATACATTGAAGACATTCCATTTTGCTACTGGAATGTGAGAAAGACAACTTGGTTGCATGTATTTGTAGATTGGGAGCACATAGATTATTGATGGAGGGAGAGTGTTGCCTATCTAGCAAACAAAATAAAGTGGTATTACTATGTTTTTAGGTGTAGACTTACAGGCACATTCCCAGCACAACATGCATTTTCTCTAAATTTCACTATTGTTTCAAGTACAGTGACGTCAAGACACAATAAGCTTTTATTTATTATACCTCATGATAGAATTCTGTTTCTCTCACATTCAGCAAGGTATGGGGTGGAGAGTTTTAATTTCCAAAACTGAGCTCTTTGATTTTGCATTCATTATGTGAGCTAATAAAATCCGAATGCAAGCTGTTTATATCATTATACAATCACTGTTGAGAGAACAAAATTATGAAGATTACAATTTTGAATTATTTGGAGGTAGTTCTTGCTATCATAGGAGGACCAAAATATTTGTTTTGCTCCTGAGGAAAAGGAAGTCTATATACTGCCTAACTAAATTTAGACACACATTAATCTAAAGATGCTAGTTTGTATCTTAAGTATTCATGTAAACAGGGTTCTTTTGTTTTGTTTTGTTTTGTTTTGTTTTGTTGATAAAAGCTTCAGCAGTGATGTTTGCATCTGCAAGAACTGCTTTCAATTTCACAGTTCCTCAGTCCTATGGAAAGAGTGGCACTTCATGGAGAGACATCCAGCCATTCAGAAAGGTTGGGCAGTATGGTATAGAGGAGAAGGGCATATGCACTGTAGCCAAATTGCCCAGGTCAGCTGCCTTAGACACTTGTACTTTGTGGAAAGATGCTTCACTTCTGTTTTTTTTTTTTTATTTATTTTTATTTTTATTTTTTTATGTCTAAGCCACATGTGATCTTTGCAGGTATTAACTTAGGTGAAAGCCCTAAATTGATGAAAACCGTTATAACCAAGACATAAAGTTGAATGTCAAAACACGTGTTTCTTAGCAGTTATTCCAGCCCGGGTAGTGGTCTACATCCCTTACATATTTTAATTCAATTAATCATTGAAATGACCCTGTAAATCAGTGCTGTTTCTATATTGTAAATGAAACAGCCTGAGAAAGAAAGGCAAAGTAATTTATGTATGTGGAAGAAGTGGATATGAATCCCAGCAAATAACTTAACTCCACAGTTTTGAAGGCTTCTTGATACTGACTCTGGGTGAATGTTAACACTCATTGTTCCAATGTGAGGATTCCTACTTTTGGAAAAAAAAAGACATCTAAGGTCTCAGTCTTAAGGCTAGGTTTCATTATATCTGGTAGGGGTCTATGTGGAATAGCATATTCACTACCAAGTTCTACTTTTCTCTGGTCTGTCAAATTCTCTAATTCATTGACTCCCCTATTCTCTTTGGTCCCATATATTCACAGATATTGTTCAAATTCAGGACTTGTTGGTAATAGTTCTGTGCTCATACCCAATGGGATTGAAAGTACCTGAGTAAGAAAACCAGGAGCCATCATTGCTACTTTGTGTTGAGAACACATTTTGGGCTCCAAGATACAGATAGACACTTATGTAACTAATGACTTCAGTTTATTTAAAATACAATGTAGGAGGATTCATGAATAAAGAAAGGCTATCCCAATGCATTATTTAATATATCCTCTGATGAGGTTCATAGAGATTCTAGCATTTCCTAATTACTACTGTTCTAGTTAAGCAATAAAGAACAAATTGATCATTATATATTGGCACAAATATGAATTCAGTCATGCCTAGAATACGGTCCTAATCCTGGCTCTTGTTCTACCCTTCAGTTGCCAAAAGAACTCAGGAAATAGTTACTCCAGGAATCCTGACAATCTAAATTATTCATGTTTCCCAGCATGTCCCGCTGGCTCAATGAGGCCATGCCAGTTCAGACTGTGCACTCTGATGCTCACTTATTAAACTGTCTTTAATTTTCAGAAAAGTCAGTTAGGCATGAAGAATGATTCAGTTGAAACTGGGCCATGTTCACTAACACAGCACTTCAGACTGACCAAGATGGAGTCTGTAGTCTTGGTGTGATGATGGCTGGCATTGCTGCAGTCCCAGCATCTTCTTGCTTTTTTATATCTCTGTGGTGATACTATATTTGTAAAATATGATTTTATTTGTATATTAATAAAGTTGCCTTGGGGTCAGAGCAAGCCATAGTAGAAGCTGGGTGGTGGTAGGGCACGCCTTTAATCCCAGCACTTGGGAGGCAGAGCTAGGCAGATCTCTGTGTGTTCAAGGATACAGCCAGCATGGCGACACATGCCTTTAATCTCAATACCAACCATAGAAGACCTGGAGGTCTGTACAGACAGGCAGTGACGAGGAGGTCACGTGGCTGGGTTTACAACCAATGAAAAAGCAGAACAGAAAGTCTATAAAAAGACAGACACACAGGAAGTAGCTCTCTTGCAGAGAGGAAAGACAGCAGAAGCAGTGAAGGGTAAGGTTTTCAGCTCTTGCTCTGACCTCATGGCTTTTAACTCTGCAATTGGATCTGTGTTTCTTATTTAACAAGACAGTTACATCTACATATCTCATATTGCCAAGTTTTAGTAGAGCCTGAGAACTGGGACCTGATGTGTATTGAATATTATGAATTAAATAATCTTGAGATATTTTATGTATAATGCCATGTGGGTAATGTTGGGATTTCAGCATTTTCTAATTGGTGAGCCTCCCCCCGACCACCAACAGGTTTTTATAGAGTACTTTTTCTATCATAAAGGAAGGATGCATTTCTTCTAGATGAAAATTTTAATGGAAGACTATCATTTTTTTGTTCAGATAGAATCTAGTTGTATATTCTTGGATGGCTTTGAACACAATCCTTCCACCTCAGCTTTCTCCATCTTGGCATCATAAAGATGTGCCACCGTGGGTAGCTTATAAACCAATTTTAATTCAAGGAACTTAACAAAGAAATTTGAAATGGCCTTCTTTCTTTATTAATTTATTTTTATTTATATACATGTGTATATCTGTGGGGATATATACCATGACACATGGTGCCAGAAGAAGGTATCAGATGTCTTGGAACAAGCAGTGGTAAGCCACTGGATGTGGATGCTGAGAACCAAGCCCAGGTCCTCTGGGAAAGCAATTAAACACTCTTAAATGCCAAGGCACCTCTCCATCCTGGTCTCCCTTCTATATTAAGCACATTTTCTCCTTAAGTACCACTAACGCTATCTTGATGTAGTACATGCAACGTTACAATCTTCAGCAACATTAAAAGTCAGTGTGTATGTGTGTGTGTGTGCTTCACATGTGCATATACGTGAGTACATGTGCATGCGCATGCGTGCACACACACACACACACACACACACACATACCATACAGAATGTCTTTCTCTACTATAAAAGAAATAATATGACACTAAATAGCTAGTAATCCTAGAAGTTCTGTAAATTGGGAGATTGTTTTCCCCCACGTTATCTCCAAATTGACAGACCCCCTAGATTACTCAATGATAATCATTTGACATGATTTTGCAAGACACAAACTGAAGTGGCTATCCCAAAAGATAGCTCATGGAAAGACATTTTCTTCCTTCCTGCCTTCCTTCCTTCCTTCCTTCCCTCCTCTTTTTCTTCCTTCCTTCCTTCCTTCCTTCCTTTTTTCTTTCCTTCTTTGTGTTTGTAATATTAATTTTTCTTTTTTTCCATTATTATTTATTAAGAAATTTTCTACTCATTCTACACACCACCCACAGATCCCACCCTCCTCAATTCTCCCACCTCTCCAGCCATCTTTCCCAAGCCACCCCACATTCCCACATCCCCCAAATCAAGGTCTCCCATGTGGAGTCAGCAGTGCCTGGCACACCCATAAGGATGATCCCACCTTGGACTCCTGGCAGTGATCCAGAGGGTGCCTGGACTGGTCTACTCTGGTGACTGATCTAACGAATATCCTAACTGTCATCATAGAGCTTTCGTCCAGTGGCAGATGGAGGCAGATGCAGAGATCCATGGCCAGGCACCAGGCTGAGCTCTGGAGAGACATTTTCTATTCAGAAATTTTAAATAACAGAAAATAAATCATTGTTAATCTTGGTCAATAGGTCTCTTGAAATTATTATCTATATGACTAGATATCCAGAAGAAAGATGGTCAGGCGACACACACCTAGACAGGGTTCTCCATGTGGCATGTTTACAAATAGGAGCACAAAGTTTCATGAAGATACAGGAATGTTGTCTGGGCACAATTAATCTCGGGGAGTCTTTGTGCCAGTGGAATAAATCAGCTGTGATTTGCTGTTTGATACAAACTAAAGGCAGTGGCAAGACTGGCCTGTTAGTTCAATCAGTGCTCATCTTTTGGAAGATTAAAGTATTAAATTAGAAAGAATCAAACTCTGGACATGTAATTGTCAGTTTCCCAGAGCAAAGCCTCAAGTAGAGAAATAAAAGAGCCAGAGCACAAAATCACCACATTTTCATCTGAGCCTTCAGTTTGAGCTTTGAGACGAGACAGTCTTGGAAAGAAATTGCAACTCTGCTGCTTACCATCTATTAGGAAAAGTACCTAATAACTTTCAGCTTCATTTTTCTTGTCTGTATAATGGGAAAAAATAATCCAGTTATGTCTAGTCTTCCCCTGCCAAGTGTGTGGGTAAATGAGTTTATGTCTGCAGACCTTCTGCAATGTCTGCTGTGCAGTGGATACTCTATGGATGCTCACCCTCTTCTCTTCACCCCTTCATTTCTCCCATGCAGACCTTCTGCAGTGTCTGATATGCAGTGGATGCTCTATGGATGCTCACCATCTTCTCCCCTTCATCCCTTCCATGCAGACCTTTTGTGGTATCTGCTGTGCAGTGGATGCTCTATGGATGCTCACCCTCTTTACCCCTTCATCTCTCCCATACAGACCTTCTGCAGTGTCTGCTGTGCAGTGAATGCTCTATGGATGCTCACCCTCTTCCCTGCTTCATCCCTCCCATGCAGACATTCTGCAGTGTCTGCTGTGCAATGGATGCTCTGTGGATGCTAACCATCTTCACCCCTTCATCTCTCCCATGCAGACCTTCTGCAGTGTCTGATGTGCAGTGGATGCTCTATGGATGCTCACCCTCTTCACCCCTTCATCCCTCCCATGCAGACCTTCTGTAGTGTCTGATGTGCAGTGGATGCTCTGTGGATGCTCACCCTCTTCACCTCTCTCAACACATAATGAGGCAGACAGAACACTTCACTTTGTTAATGGAAGAAACCAGGGATGAGATTCAGCCATGTTGTACTGTTTCTCATAGTTCTGGGTATTTGTTATCAGCTTCTCTTATGAATTATTGTTATTCTGATTGTTAGGTATTGCAGCTAAACTGGTGTTTAAGTATTTTGAATGAGTGTTATGACATAGAAATTCAAACTAGTGTAAGAAGCAGACGGAATATTATGACTTCTAAAAGAGTATCAGAGTTTAGTAGAATAAGTTGGTTCCAGGGGCTGCAGAAGTATCACTTGGCCCCCTTCTTTCTCTGTCTTTTGGTTCTGCATCTCTTACCCCACATTGGTATTGAGGATGGACACTGGCCACCCCATGTCTACAATATCACAACATCTAAAGAGGTTTTTCGATTACACTGTAAATGAATATATCTACATTGCTTGTAGATTAATATCAAGCAAAACTGACATGGAGAAAACAAAGGGCACTCTCTCCATATCTCTCTATCCTATTGTGAAGGTCTGATTTATCTGCTAATCCCTGTACAGGTGAGTAGAATATGCTGATTTGCAATTCTATAGACATATGTTATCTAGGCACATGGCTCAGTAATATGCTCACCTTGCAAACACAAGTACCTGAGTTTGAACCCCAGAATTTATGTAAGGATAAGCCTGGCATGAATAACAAGAATAGTGTTTATAAAAAGTGTATGGTAACCTAATGTTTTATAAGCTATATATATCTTTAATGTGGTTGCCCAAGACAGTGAGCTAATGCTCCCATAGGTATGGTAGACAAAAAAAACTCCAGTGTCAGGCAAGTGATATCTCCCTTTGAGTTGTTTCTCACAGGGAGGCTAAAAGGTCTCCAGATCCAATATAGGCTGTTGCCATTGCTCTTGAATGCTGACTAGAACATGGAGGTAAAACAGTATTCTTGAAGATACTGTATACTTAAGTTGCAGGATTAGAGAATTCAAGCTGGTACTGACCTGGAAGCTTCTTGATTACACATCAAAGAAATATTAGAGAGGACATCAAAATGCATCAAAATCACACTAAGCAATAAACATGAGACTTCCTCATGGAGTAGTATGATTAAGGGTGCAAAGCATGCTCCAGATTTATCTCTTTGTCTTGCTAACACTAACCAATAAAATTCTGATAGCAGATTAGTAAACATTATAATATCATGGCTACCAGCTCAGAATTTTAAATTCCCTTTGGCTGCTTCTTAATATGTTTAAAAATTCTTCTGATGTAGGGCAAGGGATAGCCAGACTGTAGTCCATAGCTTTGTAGAGGCTAGTGACAGGGAGGGACCCTGGGGGGAACACATGGATAGACCAGTGGAGTAAAAGTGGATGGGATCTGCATGAGTGGGCTGGGGATAAGGGGGCGGTGAAGGACAAGGAATGGGGGGGGGTGAGAACATGGGAAAATGGGAGGGTTGAGCTGGAGCAGGAATGAAGTGGGAGAGCAGGGAATGAGATCCATGAAGACATCATGGGAGAAGGAAGAGGCAGGGTGCCCGGGAAGCTCTCAGGAATCTACACGGATGACCCTACCCTGGACTGCTGGCAGTGATTAAGGGCTGCCTGGACTGATCTAAGCTGGTGATCAGTCTAGTGAATAACCTAACTGTCATCATAGAGCCTTTATCCAGTGACTGATGGAGGTGGATGCAGGGATTCATGGCCGGGCGCCAGGCTGAGCTCCAGGAATCCAATCGATTAGAAAGAAGAGGGATTCTGTAGGCAGGGGACATCAAGACCATGATGGGAAGACATGCAGAAATGGAGACCCATGAACTGTGGAATAAAGGCTGTGGAGCCCACATGGGACTAGACTAGGCCCTCTGGATACAGGAGACAGCTGTTTAGCTCGAACTGTTTTGGGGACACCTGGGTGGGGAGATTGGGATCCATCCCTGGTACATGGACAGGCTTTTGGAAGCCTGGTGATTGGGAGAGAAGACTTTGGGGTGGGAGGAGGGAGGAGGTGGAATCTGTGGGTGGTGTGTAAGGTGGAAAATTTCTTAATAAAAAATTAAAGTTAAAATTTAAGAAAAGAAAATAGGAAGGCTGTCTGTCCCACTGTCACATAGTGAAATATCTTTGTAACCATGAGAGTCAAAGGCATGGAATAAAATACTCACCTGTCTAAACTTCCTCTTCTGCCTCACCAGCACCTTGTCAGATCCAAACAGTCAGATCCAAGTGGCAATGGACAATTCCACAGAGCCCAAAGCAGTGGAAGGTGATGGACGATTCCCAAAGCAGCAAAGGACAATCAACTATCTCAGGATATGTGGCTACCTCAAAAGCCCCCTTTTATAACCCCAAAAGTTAACTGACACCCACTGAGTCAACTGGAATCAGTTTTGGGAGACATGATACTCTCAGCCCCACTCACCTGCTATCTTTTATAAAAACATAGAATCTGGAATGTTAGAATTCCTAGCCACTCCCCCAGCTACATGACCATGCATGCACTGTCCAGTAGACAGGCAAGATGCTTAGTTATCCTAGAGCCTTACATCCTATGTAATCCGTGCTCTAAGTGATAACATAATCTTCACACAACGTGATCATGTAATCTATGCACATGCGTGGTATAGCTACGTAAGCCCCTATGCACATGTGTGTGTGGGGGTGGGGGGGACCTTTGAAAGCAAGTTCCACCTATTCCTTCTCTTCCTGAACACCCTTTCTATTCCCTCCCCTTAACAAACTCTTATAGTGGGTTTTGTTGTGCTTTGTGGCTTCTCTCGTGGAAAGCAGCACCTCTTAATAAATAACATTGGTGTGTGACTCGGATTTAAACCAAGCTCCACCTCTCTCCCTGTGTCTTCCATCTATCTGGTCTGTGGTCTGTGGTCTGTGGTCTGTGGTCTATGGTCTGTGGCCTGTCTGTGTTGCCTGTCTGTTGTGTGTGTGTGAGAGAGCTGTCCCCTATTGCCTGCTCTTAACAAAGAGATTTGTCCAGCATTTATTGAACAGCACTGAGAATAAGGTATGGGAAAGGAACTGGGAATTATTTTCCACAGAAACTTTTAATATAATTTTACAAAGGAAGAAGTTACTTTACTGGCCCCAGCTGACCCAGAATAGCACTTGAAACCTTACACAGATATTTTCATCCTATACTTACATGTTGCTTCTAATATTTATGGGGCATTTGTTGTTTAAGCTTGTTTTCAACCTGTTGACTTCCTTCCAGGGTCATGCTTACAGAAAACTGAATGAGGAGGTGGTGGACAACACAAAGGTTATCCACATTTAAATAGCCAGAAAGTGAATGGACAGTAGCCTCTTCCCCTAAAGTAATTAATTATCGATGATATCAAACTATAATAAACTACAGGCAAATGTAATACTGATTTGAAGGGGTTTTTTTTTTATCATATATCATTTCTGTCGGGGTGAATACAATGTACCCAAGTCTATCTCAGGAATTCAATCATATTTTGTGATGTTCAAGAATATAAAACAAACATGACTGGTCTTGCTATTAAAATGTGTATGCCCTGAAAGAGAGAGGGAGAGAGAGAGGGAGAGAGAGAAGAGAGAGAGAGAGAGAGAGAGAGAGAGAGAGAGAGAGAGAGAGAGAGAGAAATCAAAGGGTCTGTAGAATAAGATAAAAAGCATATCTTTACCAAATACAAAATTCTTTAACTGTGTCTAAAAGTACGTGGAAATTATAAGACATAAGAATGATGGATGGAAATGATTTCTCATCATTTTGATGTGTGGTTTAAAGTTTTTCTGATAGTTAAAGTAAAATATGAATACAGCAAAAAATAACAAGTCCTGATGTGCTGCAGTCGAATTGTGTAACTGGGTACCAGTGCAGCTCCATGGGTTTACAGCCTCACATCATGGAAACCATAGCAACAGCAGCAACCTCCTCTGCAGCATTGCAAATACAAGTCTCTGGTGCCACTGTTCCATTAGAAGCATTGTAAGACACTAGTCATTTTATTTTTTAAATAGATACATAAATCTTTTAAATAACTCATAAACAGAAGGCTGATAATGTCCCTCATTAGACTTCCTTCAATATGACTTCATGGTATTAGACTGTGTCTGCTAGACTCACTGTATTCACGCTTGTGTTATATTCCTTTTCCCAAGTCCCTCCCACCTCTCTGACTCTTGGGTCATGGCTCTAGGATGGATTATTAGAGACTGACAAATGTCTCCCATGTGTGGAGTTTTCCTCGGCATTATCACTGGCAACATCATTGTCGTCTACAGCCTGTCATTAGTTGTTGAGTTAAAAAGTTCTTGTCACATTATCTTCAAAAACATCTTCAGGCTGGCTGTAATTAAGGAAGAGTTAAAACAGAAAAGAGAAACAAGTATTTCAGCAAAGGATTCCAGTTCAGAAGCTTCTAATGTTTTAATTCATCACAGCTAACTAGGTAAAGCAAGGATCATGGGCTCTTGGAATGGGTTAATTGGATGACAAGACATGGAATTTCTCAGGATCTCCTTGGAGTGAAATTGGTTTGTTACCAACCTTATAGATCTTTGTGTGTGTGTGTGTGTGTGTGTGTGTGTGTGCATGTGTGAGTGCGTGTGTGCATGTGTGTGTGTGTATGTGTGTGTGTGTATGTGTGTATGTGTGTATGTGTGTATGCATTTTTACAAGGTATCCCAACTTTTAGTTTCTTGGAAATGATATTTGGGAAACAGATGCCCTGAACACTCCTTCGTTCAGACTTTCCTAAATAAACTGCATTCAATCTCAAAATCACATGGAAGTGTTAAGCCAAAGTTAAGCCGTGTGGGAAGTTGACATTGAGCGCTATTTTGGAAAGTCCAAATTCCTTTCTCTAGAACTCTCTTCTTCCCCCCCCTCAATAGTTCAGAACAAGATAAACTAGTACAGAGATGGGTTTTATCTCCAGAGACTTCACTTTCCTGGAAATACTGCATTGTCAATGTTCCACACTGCTTCTAGACACACAATTGTATTTCAGAAGTTTCTAAATCTAATCAAATAGGCTATTCAAACCTTAGTGCTTAACTTCATGTGATTTTAAAATGTGCTGTGTCTTGTGACCCTTTCATATCATTTGTAACATTTCACTTACTAAGATTCAGACTCTGACTTAAACTAGTAAAATCTCCTAAAAGATGTGTAACGTAAGTTTTTGTCTGGAATCCTTTTCCTGCTTACTGATGAACCTCTTCTGTATTTCTTTCATTTGGTTCTGTGACTGAAATGTGCTCTGCCTTTGCCTGGTTTTCAGTCTTAACTGAAATGTCACTGTATTTTTCTTAGCAAGCTTCTTTAGTCATTGTTACCAGAGGGTTTGTCCTATTTTCTTGGTCTGTCATAACTGCATGTATTAGTGTTGTTATTTATTAGTGGTTATATATTTATGCTGATTGGTAGTTTATCTTTTCCTTATTATTTTCTAGTTTGAACAATTTGCTATTCATCTCATTGCATTGTTTCTTAATTTGTGAGCCTCATTAAAATTTCCAATGCATTATTGTCTTCTTCTTATCTACACCTATTACAAACATGGTTTTTTATTGTTCTAAAAAACCATGTTTCTAAACTATTCCCATTGTATTAAGAATATTTACTTTACAAAGTGTTCTTATATTTAAATAATGCTCATTTAGAATTCTATTTATATACTTTTAGGCAATTTGCTTTCCAACGTGAATTAACTGAACATATTATTAATATATATGTATATATAGTTGATATATATCATACAGTATATATACATATACATATACATATACACATACACATACATATACATATACATATACATATATATTTACATACCAGTGTTCTTTGCCAAACATTGCCTATTGCTGACATTGCTGCATTTAACCAGATTTTGCTTCTTTGCTCTTCTCTTCCTTTTTTCTATTTCTGCTCCCTCTCCCTTTCTTTTCTTTGTCTTTCTTTGAAGAAAGGATTTCATTAACAACAATGATCCTAAAACTCGGCATCCTGAAGGATTTTACTCATGTAAACCACACCCACCCTTGGGTATCTTAGTGACATGGGCTTTGTGGTTGATATGTTTTCTGATTTTTAAATGTTTATGAGCATCTTTCATATTAACATATCAACTCTATTGAGTGTGGGATGGAGAATAAACATATGCTTAAATTCTGATTATTATCATCAGTAGACAATAGCACTGTTTTATGTACAATGCTATGTATAATAATACAATCTAATTTCTAGAAAGTTAACTTTACACAGTGAAGCAACTTGTGGTTTGTGTAGAAGTCGGTGTATCCTGAAATGGCAAACAAGAAATTGGGTATTCTGTCACTTTTCTCCCTTTGCTCCTAACATTTTTTTTCTTGATATTTGATAGAATTCTCTTTTTCCTCAGAATTCTGAAACCTTAAAAAAGTGAGGGTACCATGATGGTGAGGATTCTGATGCTTATCTCCCTCACAAAAACACCAACTGAAAAATCAGTATTAGTGTAAACTTATGATACCTTGGAATCCAATACACCTCTTTGGAGCCCCCAATTAGAAAATATGGCTGGAAAAAGACAAAGACAGTTTCAATTTACCCGTATTGCCCACCCTCCAAGCCAACACAGTGAACACACCAAGAGATGCATTTGAGTTCTCTCATTGAGGACTAAAGAGAGCAAAATGAGTCAAACTTCTCACAGTCCTTCAGGTATTAATTTATTTATTGTTTATTTGTTTCTTAAGCACCCAGTAAGCATTGTGCAGACCTCAGAACCAGATACAGCTGTGTCATTAAGGCAGTCTAGGTACTCATGGACACTAGTATGTGCGCTTGGCCCTAACCTTTCTGACATATCAGACAAACCGCCAGCCAGGATGGTTGGCAAAGAGTTTACTTGCTGGAGTCAGTTTGTAAAAATTGGATGAGGTGATCCTGTTTTCAAACAAAATACACACACACACACACACACACACACACACACACACACACACACACACACACACACACACACCAGCTCAAGGCTACCAGAATCACAAGGAAACAGAAAAGAGGACACCACAAAAAATAAATTAAAAAAGCCCAATAACTGATCCTCAATAAATACAGGTTAAAAAATGCCTGCTGGTACTTCAAAACCATTCTCTTAAAGACACCCACAGATTCGCACCTGTGGAAATAACCAGGCATTCCAGGAATGAATTGCTCTTGATCCTGGCGAGTGGTCCTTAATATGCTATTGAATTTGACTTACTATTATTTTGTTAAGAACTTTTACTTTTGCAAACAGAGCTATTGGCCTGTGTTTGTCCACTTGTATTACAGTTCCTGTCTTGGCTTTGTTATTAGGGAAGTCTCAGAATGACTTTAGATGTAATCTTTTCTGTTTGAAGTTTTGTAGTTAAAGATTGTACGTAGAATTAAGGAGTAGAATCATCTAGGCTTGGTGATTGTTTTTGTTTTGTTTTTTTTAAACTTTTGCTAATTTTATTTATTTTATTTTAATTTCCTTTTTAACTTTTAATTTTTTAGATATTATGATTACATCATTTTTCCCTTCCTTCTTCTTCTTCCAAACCCTCCTGCTTCTTTCTGTTTTATAATTCATGGCCTCTTTTTCCATTAATTGTTGTGATATATATTTCATATATGTATATATATGTGTATAATTATGTATATTATACATTATTGTATACATATTATGTATTGTTACATATAATACACATATATAACACACATATATGAATGTATATAATAAATTATATACATAAATACAACTTTCTAAGTCTGTATCATTTTACTTGTGTGCTTGTTTTCAGGGCTGACCATTTGGTATGCTCCAAATTGGTGTGCTCTTCCCTGAGGAAGACTATTTCTCCTGCTCTCAGCCTTCTTTAGTTGCCTGTAGTTCTTCACGTTGGGTTGAGGCCTCCTGTCTATATTATCATGTCCACTGTTGTTTGTTTAGTTTAAGTTTAGGCAATCATGTTGGTGAGACTTTATGGGTGTAGCTTCCTATACCTGAATCAATCTTTTTACTTATTTGCTACATTTATTTATATTTTCTATGTATTTCTTTGGCATATCATATGTTGGATCTAATTGGAGGCCTTTGGCCATTTTGCGTATGGATATTTTTAACTTTCCTCAGATTTGGGTAGTTCTCACACATTATTCATTTAAACCAGCTTTCTTTTTCTTTCTATTTCTTTTCTACTTTTAAGCTTACATAATTCAAACATTATATCTCCCTTGTAGAATTTTCATAAACCACACGGTTTTAGTTCATTCATGTTATTCTTTTTCTCTTCCAACTTGCCCTGACGATTTCTGTTTGAGCAAATTTATTGTTTTCCTCTCCATGACAGTTATGATTGCATTTGTTGTGTTCTTTAGCTCCAGAGTATCTCTTTTCAAATTTTTCTTACATTTCATTCAATTATGTTGTGTGCACATGCATGTATGCATGCACACATATTCCACCAATTGCATGTGGCACTCAGGGGACAGCTGCTAGGAACTGGTCCTCTCCTTCCACCATTTTGGGCCTGGAAATCAAGTTCAGACTTCTCAGGCCTAGTGGTAATTGCTCTTATGGATTGAGCCCTCGAACATACCATGTTCCTTTTATATAAAGAATTTAATTTGCTGATTTCCTCATTTAATTTTTCTTTTTATTCTCTTAAATTTGTCACACTCTCTTTAAATTTTATTTGATACCCTTTTCAGAAAAATCATCTGTCTCCCTAATTCAGTCTTTAGGGCCAGTCAGCTGGTGAAAAAATGCTATACTATTTAAGTGGTGGTGTGGCTTCTTTGTCTCTCAGGCTTCTTATTTCCTTCAGTTTTTGTACATTTAAAATCCAAGGACAGAGAGAAGAGTCTTAAAACAGCAAAAGAATTCAGACATATCTTATAAGAAAATTATGGCATACACCCACAGATTCCTCAGCATTGTGTGCAGGCAAAAAGAGAGTGCAGCCATTTGTACTCAGAGTCCAAAACAAAGATAGCAACCTTCAAAGCTGGAAAGATTTACAGAATAAATGGCAGCTGGAGAATATTGCTAGTGAGTGAGCTTGCTGTGATGACAAATTTCTGTGTGTGTGTGTGTGTGTGTGTGTGTGTGTGTGTGTGTGTGTGTGTTAGTTATCTATCTATCTATCTATCTATCTATCTATCTATCTATCTATCTATCTATCTATCTATATCTCCATCCCCAGGGGATCACTCTAGGTGGGCTGCAAAAATGCAAAGCTGAGAGCGAGGTGAAATACAATTATTTGGGCACCCCAGAGGGCTCATCTTGTTGTCTCTTTGCAGCCCTCTGCACTGATCTCCCTGGTGACAAACACAGCGGGAATCCTCAGCAGTCTATGCTAGGACTTCAACAGCTCTAAGGAGGATTTGTGGAGTCCTCTGTCACAGTTTCCTCTAGGGTCCCCTTGGTCTCTTTCTCTCCCATCTCAGAATTGTGGTTGAGGTTTGGTTGGGTATCTTCCATAGTATTGGGTCTAGTAGGCTCACTCACAAGGAGGGCACACACTGATGTTTGACAACACAGGTGTGCTACAGTATAGCACTGCCTTGTGAAATGTAGGGTTAATTAACTACATTATTCCAAAATAACAAAGAAAAGGTGAAAATGAGTCTACATTGCCCAGCAATAGCACTGATACTGAGAACAACCACAGGTACAGGGAAGCCGGGAGTAAAGGGAGGATTACCCCAAAGGGAAGGGATATGAGAAGCCACACGGAAGTCTGTTACCTCACAATTCATCTGAAAAAAAAAAAGTTGCAGGGTAGTATAACACATGTGAAAAGAAAGACGAGGGAACACTAAGGGTTAAAGAATTAAGCAGGGATGGATTGAGAATCTGAGGAAAAGGGGTGGATAGTAAGTGAGTTCTCCAAACAGCTATGAGAAACACCTATGAAAAAGCCTTACGTAAACTTACTGGTTAGTAAGAGAATTTCAAAATACATTACAACAACAACAAAGGCTGAATGGAATTACCTTGCATGGATGGATAGACAATGTCACTTTCAGAAGAACTGGGTTACTAAATGAAAATCTGAGTGAAGGACATGGAATACTCTCTATGAGTTATTGGTCAGGAAGGCCCCAGACATCTCCAAAACAATACAGGCTGTTGAAGTTACCTTTGATTACCCATTGTAACTACACAGTGAGACACTGTGGCTGAAGAAACTACACTTTGGCTGCAGAGCATAAAGGTATCAATTGCAAACCAACTGAGGAAATTCCTCCTTCTGGGCAGCTTTCATGATGCTACAAGGTGCTATGCAGGCTTCTGGGGAAGATAAGACATGAATGATCTTACCCAGCTCTGGCCCCTTCCTGCTTGCAAGGACTTCCCTGGAAAGATATATCACTGGTGTAGTTAGTGGTACAAATGTTATGGGTAAACTAACTACCTCCTGATTGACTTTAAGACCTGCTCCACAGATGAGAATTTCATGCCTGGCATTGTAATCCTAGCCAAAAGCTCATAGCTGGGAGGTCATAGGCTCTAAGGTAGAACTCCATATTGTTATTTTGCTAAATGGTCATGCTGTCAAATTGACTTCTAAATATTTGTGTTTATACCTGTAGACGTGGATTGCTCTCAGCCTTGGTCAGAGAAGCTTCTATTTTGGGGTAGACAGCAGCTAAAGGAGAGATGAATAACTGGTCAAAGTAATAAAGGTAAGCGACTCAGCCCTGATGTGACATCTGTGTTAACCCCACCACTGCTAAGGCCCAGAGAACATGGTGGAGACAGAAAGGATGCAAACGTCTAAGGATGGGGGAGGGTTGTGAAGTGCTGTCTTCTATGTGGTGTGGGGACTGCCCTCATGAACTCATAGAAGCTGTGGCTATCTACACAGGAAGAAACCAACCAAAACTCCAGCACAGATGAGGGAGATATTTACAGGCCTCACGTCATACTGAGAAGCTATGGGGATTGCAGCTCTGGGGGAAACAATCATTCTTTCCTGGCAACTTCTGGGTGTTCGATTGTTACTGTGGAAATCCTACACCCATGCACATGTGGGCAGCACTAATGACTTAATAAGTTATTACAAAACAAAACAAAACAACAACAAAGACATGAGGTTGTGGAGGGTAAATTGATTGATGTCTCAGTTTGCTTTTTATTGCTGCAATAAAGACCATGACCAAAAGCAACTTGGGAAGTTTTATTTCAGCCTACAATTTATAGTCCTCACAGTCCATTATGGAAAGAGGGCAGGGCAGGAACTCAAAGCAGGAACCTGGAGGCAGGAACGGAGTAGAGACCGTGGAGGAGCCAGCCAGCTACCTGGCTTGCTCCACATGGCTTGCTCAGCTTTTTTTTTTTTTTTTTTTTTTATACAGCTCAGGACCACCTGCCGAGGGATGGCGCTATCCACATTGGACTAGGCCCTGCACATTAGTCAATCAGTTCAATTCCCCAGACTTGCCTACAGGTCTATATGATGAAAGAATTTTCTGATTTCAGGTTCCCTCTTCCCAGATGACTCAACGCGGTGTCAAGTTGACAAAAAGAACCTGGTGATCACAGTGGGATATGAGAAGAGTTAGAGGAGGAAATGGTAGTGTTCATGAGCATATTTCATTGCATACATGTATGAAATTCTTAAATATAAGGAAAAATTTTGGTATGAAAATAAGGAGCCCCCAATGGGGCTTCATCCAGTGACTGATGGAAGCAGATGCAGAGATCCATTGCTGGGCGCTAGGCCGAGCTGCAGGAGTCTAATCAATGAGAGAGAGGGATTCTATGAACAAGGGATATTGAGACCATGATGGGAAAACGTAGAGAGACGGCCAGCCAAACTAGTGGAAACTCATGAACTGTAGACCAATAGCTGTGGAGTTCAGTCCCCATAGTACTGGACTAGGCCCTCTGGATAGGCAAGGCGGTCATTTGGCTTGAACTGTCTGGGGGCACCCAAGGCGGAGGGATCGGCAGTGCATGAGCAGGCTTTTTGGAGCCCAGCGCGTGTTGCTGCAGGGAGGAGGGGCTTGGACCTGCTTTAGCTGAATGTGCCTGCCTCCTCACAGGAGGCCTTGCCTTGGAGGGGGTAGGAGAGGGTGGGGTAGGGGGCACTGTGGGGCAGGACGAGGGAGAAGAGGGGTATCTGTGGTTGGTGTGTGGAATGAATAGAAAATTTAATAAAATAAGAAAATTTAAAAAAAAGAAAAGTCTACATAAATTGAAGTGAACTTAGACTAAAACAATTTTAATATTAAACCTATATATTCAGTCAAACAAAGTTTTAAATCTAAGAGACAATGCTTTCATCCAAGTAAGAATTTAGGTCTCAAAGGCCCACTTATCAGGCAGTACTCAGGAAGCGAAGTAAACTGATGGACATGTACTGAGGTGCAGGAAAAACTAGATAAATAATCTCCTCATGTTATAGAGCATTGTCTATACTCTGGTGGCAGCAAGCTATCTTCATACTTTAGTAACAGCTGTACTTGTATTTGTCTTTTCTCGCATAGTACATGTAGATACTATGATGTCAAGACATTCTTTTTTAACAGGAATAGAACATTGTAAAAATATGACCAAAAACTTAACCACAAAGATACCTTTGATTCATATTTTAACTTGAACATATTATGTATTAAGTTAAAGAAGTATAATATGGTAAAATAAGAACTAAATACAAATAAACTAAAATTAAAACTTTGCATGTGTCCCAAAGCAAAAAGGCCACACAAGCATATACCCTAACTCTTGCTTAAAAAGAAGAAAAATTACATTTTAAATTGTCTATCAGCATAATAAAGGACATTCAGGTGTGTATGAGGCTCTGTGAGGACCTTCACAGTTGCTGTCCTTTATATAACTACAGTCTATGAAGGAGCATGCTATAAAGAATGTGATAAGATTTGTACATATTCTTTTTTTTTTTTTTTTTAAATTTTTATCCTGGTGTGACCAGACACCAAATGGCCTGGGAATTGAAGCCAGGTCCTCTGGATCATCAGCCGGTGCTCTTAACCACTGAGCCATCTCTCTTCCCCAAGATTTGTACATATTCTTATGTGTACAAATTCATATGTACCCTATCTTAAGAGTATCATTCTGTCCAATGTGATAATTGTTTACAACTATGTATCACCACAACCAAGATTAAAATTAATTTCCATTCCCTAAAGTTTCCTTGTTACCCACATATACTTCCATCAAGCTCTAGACTACAACCAACCTGAATCTTTCTCTAGAATTTTGTCTGTTCTAGAATGTGAAATAAATGTAATCATGGGATGTGTAAGACTTTAGAGCTTGGCTTTTCCACAGGGCACGCTGTTCCTCTGTGATGTTGCACATACATTGCTGGTTCCCAGTAGTGCTACTGAGTTTTGTGGATATGCAATTAGTTGATTATCAATTCATCAGTTAATGGGCATTTGAACTGTATGTGATTAGTAATAAATCCTTAAAATCCATGGGTTCTTCTGGGCTAGGTAAATACTTGAAGAGAATTATTATAAATCATGAAATAAAAAATTTATTTTCTACCTATGTAGTTTCCTCAGTGCTCTGTTATAATCTGCATTAAAATATTAACACAATTTCATGTATACCATATAGGTGCATAATATATTTCTAATTCCTTCTCTACATTTTATCCAGTTTTCATAATTTTTCACTTTATGTTTGTTTTAGCAAGTTTAATATATTACTGCTATGGTTGCTTTAGAAAATTATCTGCCGGGCAGCAGTGGCACACACCTTTAGTCCCAGCACTTGTGAAACAGAGCCAGGTGGATCTTTGTGAGTTCAAGGCCAGCCTTATCTACAGAGCAATATCCAGGACAGGCACCAAAACTACACAGAGAAACCCTGCCTGGAAAACAAACAAACAAACAAACAAACCAACAACGACTAAAAAAAAAAAACTACCTCTTTGAGTGATTAAAAATAAGAAAATTGAATTTTTTGAGAATTGTATTCACTTTAATATTTTTAGACTTTATTGCCCTGTGTGGATCCAGTTTTGCTTGAGAGTGCTACTGTATTCTTTAGGATAGCTCTGGACTTTATTACCCTGTGCAGATACAAGCTTTTGTGTGAGCCCTACTATATTCTCTAGGATACCTTTGGACTTTATTGCCTTGCATAGACACCAGCTTTTGTGTGATTGCTGCTATATTCTTTAAGATTTCTTGTGGTTCAAATCTACTTTCAGCGATTTCAATTAGCTTTTGCTTATATGAAAATCATTTCTACTTCTATTTTATTCTTTAGCTTTGAGAGAGAACTTTCTAAAGTAATGGACTGTTATGCTTTTAATACCATAAGTATATCACAAAGGATATTCTCTGTTCATTCACCATCTGACATCAACTGATAGTCCCAGTTCCTGGATCAGCCCATAAAAGACAGCTTGCATCCCACAGCCAGGCCGGCTTTGGTCAAGCATCTCTGTCTCTTGTACTCAGTCATAGCTGAGGCAGTTTAGGGGTCCAGCTCATCTCTCTGTGAACTTCAGGAGAGTTGTTTTCCCTTATGGTATTAGCTCTTCAAAGAATAAATTATGATGCTGTTGTTTGGGGAGGATTATGCTTTTAAAAAAGTTTAATTTATTTTTATTTTTGCAACTGTATATATTCTGAGCGGACACCAAATTTTGATTCACTGGGGTTGATGGCATTTTGAACCTGTTTGCTTCACACATAACAGCAAAAAAGCAACAAGTATTCCCCAAGACTAAGCACACGGTGTTCTTGTGTTCCCATGGCCCTGCTCACTTTCATTATACATATGGTTAGTTCTCCATCACGTGATTTCTTCTGTATCAGCTCCTGTCCAATATTCTCAGGCATAGTTTCTCCTTTCAATGTTCTTTCTCCTGTCTCCTTCTTCTCAAATTTGTGGGATTCTTCTCATATCCTGGCCTTCTTTTTATGATTTGAACCCTTCATTTACAAGGGTTCATTTACAAGGGGTCTCTCTGTTAACCCCATTTCTCACTCATCGCAATTCTACCCTCTGAAGTTACAATCCTACCTAACTTGGGCAGGAGATCTTATCTACAGACTTGTAGTTCAATTAGACAATGTGTACATCTTTGACATCAGGTAATTCAGCATACGGGCAAAGGACAGTATGTAAATACCATTTAATTCAGTAATAGGCCATTAAATTCCTCTTTTCCCTGCATTGGCTGTTGACATTCAAATCTATCATGAACAACAACCTGACTTCTGGGTTAAGCTAGATGAGAAAATCAGTAAGATTTGAATTTTTGACTCATCGTTGTAAGTGACATACCCTTTATGCTTCGCCTTTTGGAGAAGCTTTTAGCTATAATATAATTATTGAAGATTGCTTAACAGTCTCATCATGGGAGTCTCATAGCTTAGCAACATTTCCTTCCCTGTATCTTCATTGTCCCTCTTATTTAGGATACACCAGGGGACGATATCATTATTTTAAATACCAGCTTCATCAAGCCTCAGCACTTGACTTATTTCTCTGCTTTCCTCAAGGGGTTGCTTCACCTTGATCTGTTCCCTTTCCTGATCCTTCCCTGGCACCTTTCCTGTTTCTTCTGTACCACAGATCCATTATGTTTTCACTTTTATAATCACTTCTTCAATCCTTCTTCTGCCTTCTAATTAACATTATATGAGATGAATGTGCAGGCAAGTCCTGAGACAACTTCTTTACATTGTATTTTTTTTTTAATCAAGCAAAATCATTCTAAAATAAATAAATAATGCCATGCTTAGCCCCTTGTAGTATTTTAGCAAGACCTATGCAGGGAAATGAAAACAAAACAAAATAAAACAAAACAACAACAGAAAAGAAACACCTGCTTTTCATCAGTGCAAGAACTCTCACTCTCAAAGAGTGATTTCATTAAATAAAACGACCACTCTTAGAACTAATATGTCTACGTTTACACCTCATAAGTGATGTATTAAATATATTATATGATTTTTGATAGATTACATTCCACACTTAAGAGAAAAAAGCCTAGAGAGTTAAATCTAGAGAGATATGTGATTGTTTGCATGACATGATATCTTTGCATTTGAAATGACATCACCGTTCATTAAAACACGACACTCTCTGGGGAGGCGGGAACAAGAGAACTGTGGGTCATTCAGGCTGGCTAGACGAGCTGGGATTGGCAAGTTCTGAGTTCAGCAAGAGACACTGACACAGTCAATAGAGTGGGGAACAACTGAGGAGGATGAAGATGCTAATTTTAATCTCCAATCACGTATGTGCTCATATGAGCTCCCCACATATATCTAAGTACTCGCATGTCTGCAGGCACCCATACTTGCATGTAATACACATCCACACACATCCACAAGTAACAGTGCTACATGTGTACAAGAGCAACCACACACACATATACATGTCTATTCACAGAGCACACACTCACACTCACAAAGCAGTACTGCTGAGCCTGCCCTTTAGAGTGAAAGCACAGTGGGTAGCACCTTCATCAAGAAGCTATAAAATTTTCTCCAACGCTATCTTCCTCATGTGACAAACTTTCGGCTCTCTGTTCTTTCAGTTCCTTCTTCCTAGTTCTGTGGAGAAAGTGAAAAATAGTTTCTTTCTCACAGAGCTTAGACTCCGTTCATGGAAAAACCAGGGTGTAATTCTAAATTACAGTGATAAATCTCTCTCTCTCTCTCTCTCTGTCTCACATGCCCGTGTGTGTGTGTGTGTGTGTGTGTGTGTGTGTGTGTGTGTGTGTGTCTGTCTGTCTGTCTGTAATAGTGTTTTGTAACCCAATGATTACTAAGCCACTATGCTTAGTTTATGTGGTCGTGGGGATCAAATCCATGGCCTCAGGCAAGTTAGGAAATATATTACCAACAGAGTTACATTCCCAGCCCCTCATAGATCTAAGGGTGAAAATAAGGATTAGAAAATGATGTTCCATTTTCTGTGTGGCTGCCAGGAAGACCATACTGAAGGCTGATATTCAACAGAGGCCATAAGATAATACATGGCACAACCGTCTGAAGGAGAGGTTTTAAAGTCAAGTGCGATTGTCAATGCCCTGAGGGTGTGTGACATATTCACAGGACAGTAAGGTGACCAAATACTGAATGAAATGAGTATTAGGTAGGAAAGCCAAAGGCAAATGTTTCCATGAATAAATAGAAGGTTCTGAGGAAAGACCTTAAATCTCCTGTTAAGACTCCAAAAAATAAGAAGACAGCATCAAGAAAGGTTAAGTCAAAGCATTGTCTGGTGTACATGACTGGAGTCAGGCAGCAGTCTGGGCACTAGTTTCCTTAAGTGATGTTTTCAGGATCTGAGTTCTGGGCCTCCAGCCTTCTCTGATCTTGCTTATGCTCCATGCAGCTGACGAACTCCTGGACTTCTGGTTATTTTCAAATGGTCCGTTTCTGCGTTAGTTGGCTTTGTATATCTGTAACATGTGGCTGGGGCGAATTAACTAGAAAGGAGGGAGGGTTTATGGTAGCTCAGGGATTCAGAGATTTCAGTCCAGGTTGGCCTGGTCCTTTGAGCCTGTGGGAGCACAGCACATCATTGCAGGAGTATATGATGATGCCGGGGTCCTGCTCACCTCATGGCAGAAAGCAAGAGGAGAGAGGGAAACAGATAGCAAGATCCAGGTCCCAGAGCTTTCTTCGGTACCCCTCCTCCCCCATGACCTAGCTTCCTTCCATGAGATTCCACTCCTTCAGGTATCCCTAGAACACCAGGAGCTGGATTCCCAGCCTTTAACACGTGGGCTTTTACAAATATTGAAGATCCAAACTGTAGTGCTACTGCAGACAGGCTCCCTAGTCTTTGAGTGGATACACAAATGGGCCCTAACTCCTGAACTTTCATCCTATTCTGTCCTAGTTTCTAAGTGGCTCTGCTTCTGGGTGAAAATAACCCCCCATGACTCCAGTTCTGCAACTATCAGCCTCCCCTTCACCCTGTGAAACAGATTCAGTGTGTACGAGACATCAACCTGAAGGAGCAACTCCCAGTCATACAGCAGAGCAGAGGCCATCCTTGTACTTTCTGAATCATGAGTCTGATGAGATAAATATTTGCGCATATGAAACAAAGCAGCTTTAGTCTCACATACAGCAGCAAAGGAAAAGAGATAGAATTGTGGTGGAACTCGCCGAACAGGATCAGCAAAGCTGCCCATGGCTTCTCCTCTACTCTTGTTCTGCTTCAGCTGCAGTTGGAGGTGCGACAGCCTGACTTGAGTTTAATCCTCAGTGGGAATAAGATTTGCTGAGTTAGTGTGTTGAAGGGCATTCCATTTTAAAAAGGACAGGAATAGAACCTGGGCAGTTCCAGACAGTTCGTTCTCATCTTGGGCTGCTGAGCTGCCAGCACATCTGCAGTTATTGTTGGGAGCTATAGAAGAAGGAGCAGGAAGTGGGACAGCCCAAGGACACTCAAACAACTGCCCTGCACAAATTACCTGCCCAACCTGACAGCCTATGAGGACACCTCTCTATGTGATATTGGGCCGTTGTCCTGATGCTATAGTTCAATCTCTGGTTCCACAACCTACTATTATGTAACTTACTTCATGAAAATGGTTAATTGGGGAAAGAAAAATGTCTGCAAGATGCTTCTTCCAATGTTATGCCTGGAACTGCTGCCGGCTGAGGTTATGGTACCTTCTAGCCAATGTATATCACATCAACAGCAAAAAGATGTTTAGAGCTTTTCTCTCTCCACACTCAAGTGGCTGCTATGATTTAGCTCTTACAGCATGTTTTACTGTTTGTTACAAATGATTTTTAGGTCATCCCAAGTTAAGCTAATGCTGCGAGAAGTATTTCTCTACTGTTCTCCTGTCTTGGTTGATATAGAAATACGTATCCATTAGTCTCACTGTAGTGAGTGATGTCACCACTCAAGACCCAGGTCTCAGTAGCTTAGCATATCTATTACTTACATTAAGCTTGCACACAGGGAGTCCTTTTGTGTACTTCTTTGTTGCTAGAATTAATCCAACTGTAGTCCCATGTGGTGGCACATGCTTGTAATTGCTACACTAAGGAGATTGAAATAGGGAAATCATGAGTTCAAGGATAGCCTGAGCTACACAGGAAAGATGTTTCAAGAATCATTAGATTCTTTCTAAAATTTAATTACAAATATGTCTACATATAAAAATAATAACAATGATAACATAATGATACTATTTGCTCCATTTGACTTCATTTCTGAAAAATTAAAGACCAAAAGACCATGGTCCTTGCTGCCACTGGAGGCCATGTTGATGTCTTTGATCCATGCTGTTGCCAACTACTATGCTCAAGGAAGCTTCTTTTGCAATGGTATCGATGTCTGCGCCTCATAACTGAGAATGAGAGACATGGAAGGCTTCTGTGAAAACCCCTCCCCCAAAGTGAGTCAGTCCAGATGTGAAGCTACTGAAGAGAGTCCTTAAAACCTATGCTAAAGATGCTAACGCGTAGCTCTTCCCAGATGGTGGTTTCTGGTGGTGGAGTGGGGAAGGACTCAAGTTTCTTTAAGGGGTTAGCTATTGGGAGTTTGGCCATGCTTCAGTGAGTATGTGGACAACACAAACTTGTGGGGGTTTGGGGGGAAGGGGAGAAGCAAGATTGGGAGTGTGGGCCTGGGAGGAATAGGAAGTGAACAGGATCACAAACTTTATTCCCATTTCTGAGCTTTGAAACTTCCTTCCTGACCTATCTGTTGCATTTTCTCAGAGACTACCTGAAACTTTTTGCCATATACATTTCATTTCCATAACACTTTCATTATATCTCCTCTAAACAAGAACATGGGTTCCATTTTCATCTCAACCAACACCTACTTACCCTTTCTTATGTGCTACCGTCTGTATTCTAGAGAAACAAAAGAAGAGAAAAAAATATATGCTCTCTTTCCTAAGCTGTTTGTAGTCTGGAGAGGGAAACGAGCCAGGAAAGCACTTGCTACAATATGTAGCTACTTACAATGTCAGAGCGAAAAGCTGGAAGAGTAGTGGAAAGCAGTGCTTGACTTTCTCCAGGTGGGAGCCTAAGGCTGATGACATCCTAACTCCACAGAGCTGTGGGCTCTAACTCTTAATTTATTCTCTGCACCCAAGAGGATGCTCCATGCAATGTGGGCAACATGAGTGTGTACGGTTAGAGGAAAACTGCTGATCACATCTCTTGCTCTGAACAGGTCAATTTATGCAGAGGTATTGATGTGCTACTATCTAGAATAATCTCTCTGTAATGACTTTATAGATTTAAAAAAAAAAAAGTGAAATGATTGTCCTGGTTCTGACGTCTTTGTCAATTGCAGAGATGTAGCATTATAAAAACATCAATTACATGCCTGACCAAAACTGTATTCACACCTTCTAGGCAGCCTCCTCCGCACTTAATTCATGCCCTTGCCTCACTGCAGGTGGCATGGGACAGAGGCAGCAATAGTAAAGTTACCTAAATTAGTTTGCCATTCTCCATGCTGATACAGATGACTCTCTGAATCCCTGGGAGGAATGTTAATTTTAATGGCCGGATAAAATTTCAGACCTGGTAACTGTGTTCTAATTTCTCCCTATCAAACACCTTGAAGCGATTTACACCACAGATAAATACACTGCCCCATTTTCCTTCCAGAGACTTTTTTTTTTGGGCCTGGCTGTAAAAGTTTGGTAAAAGAGGTGGCACATATAGCTCTGATGTAAGCCATATTTTCTTAGCATGCGTGAAAGGGTTAAATTACACTCTAGTCATTTTAATCACATAATTTTAAAGAATTTGTGGGATTTTGGAATGAATGAGCAATTGCAACCAATTGGAAACCATGTGGGTAACGCTAACACTTGTATATGTCATCCTTCATCTCTTTGAACATGTTCCCACAGGGCAGTGTCTTCTATAACCACAGCTTCCATTCATGCTAAGACTGTTCTAGAGTCCATGCCTTTATGTTTGTCTTGATCAGAAATATTTACCTGGAAATGTCATGTGATCCATCTTCTGTTGTCTCCTTCCCCATATTCCCATCTATCCTCTCAGGTTGCAAATTATAAAAACTCTGGTCAACCTATAAGACTTTTCAATGTCATCAGATGAACCTATGAATGCTTCCTCCTTTCATACCCTCCTTTCTATCCTTTCTGTGATAACCCTAGCATGAAGCATATCTCTTTAGACCATTGGGATAAGTCCCAGCTGGAGCCTTCTATTCAAAGTTTTAGACCACTTTATTCTCATGCTTGCTATTGCCAAGAATATCCCAGTGCTCAGCAGATGGTCTGAAACTAAGAGTACAAGTTGTGTTCTAAAGTACAAGTTTTTAAACTCTCAGTAAGATGAAATCTAGGAGTGAACTAGATCAACCAGCCAACATTCCATGAGTGCAAAGTTGGCCTAGGATTCATTGGTATTTCAGTAGGATTGCCAATGAGACAGCAATGGTAATTCAACTATCCAAAGCCAGACTCAGAGTGAAAGGACTGCAGATGGATGACCTTTGAGTGAGGAGAAATGTGAAGGCATCAGGCAAGGCTAACCATCAAGTCAGTTATCACTGTTCTCAGCCTTAGTCGGGAAATCTTTGGTTTGCTGTGGGTAAGAGTCGGTGTGGAGACACATCAATGGTCAAAACACTGAGAATATGTGACTGCTGAGTACTCAGCCCTAAGCAGGACAACCTCATCATCCTCTGTTCCATCAAAGCTCAGGGAACTTTGTGAAAACGGGGGTGGGGGTGGGGGGTGGGATAAGAGTCGAAAGACATGAAGGAGTGCTGGGAAATGCCTTCTGGACATGATAGGGCTGCTGTATCCATGAACTCAAAAAAGCTGCCTAAGTCCAACACACATGCGGCCTGTATCCATTATGTGGATACCCATAATGATGGTGGAGGGGCTCATAAAGCCCCACCCTCCTTGAGGAGATATGGCTGTTAAAGTTTCCTGGGGAGGGAGTCATATTCCTTAGTGGCCTAGCCACTGGTCAGCTATCTTTGCACAAATAAATAACACCCCAGACCATGCTGAGTCAAGCAACCCCAAATAAGTGCAGTGAGGAACAAAAGCATGAAAGATGTGAGGGCGAAAAGGGGACCTGTTAAGAAGAAGAGGTCAGATGAGACAGGAAAGATTGGTGA
Organism: Onychomys torridus; assembly: GCF_903995425.1. NCBI lineage: Eukaryota > Metazoa > Chordata > Mammalia > Rodentia > Cricetidae > Onychomys > Onychomys torridus. The sequence goes on from NC_050456.1 coordinate 43,245,680, forward strand.
GGCAGGATAATGGATTGAATAAGGTCAAAGTGCATTATATATGTATGCGTATCAAATTGTGAAAGAATAAATAAAATATAAAAGAAAAGAAGGGAGAAAGAAGAAAGAGGAAGAATTGCTAAGATGAAAATGGAAGACATGAACAGCTTTGGACAATTAGAAATACTAACTTTGATTCACCTTGAAGTTGAAGGTTGCAGTTTGCTTGTGCTGGGTAGATAGCCTTTTCTTCTCATGCCCAGTCATGGCTTGGGTGCTTCGTCCAAGGCTGGATCATCTTCTTTACTTGCTCAGAAGCACAGATAATCTCCAGGATGAAGCAGAACATCTGGCAGCTGTTCCTAGAGGGCTCCTGGAACCACCTCCTGGCTTTTGTCCTTTTTCCACCTCTGGACACTTAGCTTTTCTGATGTCCCATTCACATTCAGAGCTGGTAGTTTTCACCTGGTGAGGTGGAACAGCAAGGACTGTGTGCTCCAGGTGTGTGTGTGTGTGTGTGTGTGTGTTCTCTAGAGGAGAACTTGTGTAGTTCCAGCCTCATGGGGAAACAGAAACGATGCCACTGAAGCTATTACAAAACAAAGCAGAAATACAATTATATAAAGTACTTAAGTTAGATATCATTGTCTTTAAGAACATACGGAAGGTTGTTAACTGTAACACTTTCTACATTACTTTCTGCAAGGGATTAAGAAGTGAGCATCATTGTTGTTAGCATATGGAAATTAGTCACTTGAAACAGACTTCTGAGTTCCCTGTGTATTGAGTTAAGTATTGTACTCTGCTGACCTTGTCATTTCCACACTTACTTAGAAAACCAAATCATGGTTCCTCATCAGCACTATCTCTGTAAGACGAGAACCATGTCCCTCCCACCAATGATACGTTACTTAATAAGACAAAACCAGAATGTATGGACGCCTTGTTTTGCAAGAAAGAAGATCTTCCTAGAGCAATAGGCAATGTGTCTGTCAGACTCTAATGCCTTCTTTACATTGCTTCCAGGCTATGATTAAAAAAAAAAAAGCCCCCAAACAGTCACTTGGGACACTGCTAAGACTTTTTCAGTAAGAAAATAAAGAATAAATACTAATACTGTTGAAATGATTTGGGAAAAAACACACAGGCAATTAATTAATTATGTGAACAGTTAACTATGTGAAGTTTGGAGGGTGGGGTGTTTGGCTGTTTGGGGGTGATATTCAAGGACATAATTATAGAAGCCACTTTCAGTATCAGCTAAGTAAATATTTATATAGTGCCATCATGAGTCAGAACTCTTGGTCTTTCTTTTGACTGGCTTAGTGAAGTGAAGCATCCCCCGTACTGCACTGGTGAATTGTGTGACTCGTAGAAGTATAAACACATCTTGAAAGAGGTCATTGATCTGTGCTCTCCAGAGTACTCCATTTTCACCCTGATAGGAGCACTAGTAATATCCTTAATCTTCATGTTGTGTTTGGCTGCTCTTGTCCTGTAATTTTTTCAATTATTTTTTTTAATTGTGGTAAAAATCCACGTCACTGAATTTACAACCATAATCATTTTCCTTGTATGATTCAGTGTTAGGACATGCAGTGATAATGTGACCACCATTGCCTATATTTTGCATCTTACAATATTGAAACCTCAAATTCATTAAATAGGAACTCCATTTTCCTCTGTTATTAAGGTCTCAGGTAGCCACTAGTCTAGGTTATGTGTTTATGATTTTGACTATTCCAAGAGTCTCATAGAAGCTGGATTATGCAGCATTAGGATTTTGTCACCGGTTTATTCCACTTAGCATAATGTCTTCAAATTCCATTCATATTGAAGCAGAAATCAGAATTCATGTCTGTTTTTACATGAATAATAGTCCCCTGTGTGTATATGATAATTTTGCTATTTATCCATTATATTAATTTGGTATGTTCCCATGTTTTACTTACTGTAAACAATAGTCTTGTTAATATATATTATATATATCTTTTAAACATCCTTTCAAGAGCCCCTTTTCAGCTCTTTTAGGTGCATACTCAGAATTGCTACATCGTATGGAAATCCAATTTTAAGTTTTGTGTGCATTTGCCATACTGTTTTTCATTATGCCTGCTCCATTTTACATTCACTCCAACAGTGCTCCAGAATTCTAATTTCTCAACATCCTCATAACAAAAACATTATGTCCTTGTTTTCTTCTATAATGGCTACCCTACTGGGTTATAGGTCTAATCTGATTGTGGTTTAGATTAGTGTTTGTTTAATGATGAGCCGTAGCGAATGATTTCATTTGTCTCTTGACCACTGTGTAAGGTCTTTGGAGAAACATCTACTTAAGCCCCGGCCTCAGATTTGAATCGGATTTTCTTGGTTGTTCAGTTTAGGGAGTTCTCAACATAGTCATGACATGAACGCCTTGCTAGATACGTGATTTATGAATGTTTCATCTCATTTTGTGTGTCTCCTTTTTCTATTGCTTTATTTTTAGGTTCTAAGATTTCAAATTTTCATGAGTTCCCTTGTGCTTCTCTTTTGTTGCCCATGCTTTCAGCATCAGCATTGTATTAAAGAAAATGGGGTCAAGCCCGGGGGTCCCCAGTTTTCTTCTAGGGAATTTCAAGTTTTAGAATTTGTATTTAGCTATGTATGCGGTTCAGCTTGAGTCGATCTTGAAACAGTATTAGGTTAGAATCAAGCTTTTTCCTTTTGAGTGTTCTTTCCTGTTTTCCCAATAGTGAAATGGTTGCCTTTTCCTTCGTTGTTTGACCAGGGTTAGTCCAGGAAGATGGCTCAGGTGGCAATGTGCTTGCTCTGCAAGCATGGGTACCTGAGTTCAGATCTCTACCACTCACTTGAAAAGTCAGATTGTGGCACGTGCCTGGGATCCCAGTAACATGAAGGTGGCTACAGGGGATCCCTGACCTTGCTAGACATCCAGCCTACCTGAAGCGATGAGTTCCAGATTCAATGAGAAACTCTCTCTCAAAAATAAAGTAGGAAGTGGCCGAGGAAGACATCCAACATTGACCTCTGGCTTCTTCTATATGCGCGCGCGCGCGCACACACACACACACACACACACACACACACACACACACACACCACAAAGGTTTATTTCTGATGTCTCTATGTTGCTGGTCTATATGACTACCTTTTTGGAAGTATCACACTGTTTTGATGATTGTAGATGTGTAGGTTTTGTTATAAAAATGTGAATCTTGAAGCTTCATTATATTTTTACAAGTTTATTCTTTCTTTTTCTTTGTCTGTACTGGACCCATAAAAATCCCTTATAAGTTTAAACTGTTTTTTTTTTTTCCCACTTCTGCAAAACACATGATTTTAATTTTGGTGGGGATTGCATTGAATCTATAGATTGGTTTGAATAATATTGACATTTTAACAATATTAAGTGTTTCTACTAATGAACTATTTCCACTTTTGTCTGTCATTTCTAAATTTTTAGTTTTTACTTAGTCCTTGAAAATTTCATATAAGTATACAATGTATCTTGATTGCATCTATTTCTTACTCCTGCACAATGCCCCTCAGGACCCCAAGCATGTCTTCCTCTCAGCTTCATGCCCTTTTAAGAATACTTATTTCTTTTTATTATTTAACCCACTGAGTCCAATTATTGCTTCTTTTATGTGCAAGGAGAGGGGGTCACCACTCCCTGGGGTATGGGGCATCCTTTGCCTATAGTGGTGGCAGGAAGGGATTGGCAAGTAGTGACAAATTTACCTTCTTTTGTATTTTCATTTTCAATTTGAGAGAGAATTTACTTGTTAATAATAAAAAAGCAGAGAGAGACAGAGACAGAGAGATACACACAGAGTGAAAAAGCTGAACAGATGAAAAAAATTTAAAACATTAAATTTTATTTTTAATTACATTTGTGTTTTAATTTTACATATCAGCCATGTGTTCCCCTGTCCTCCCCACTCCCGCCCCCGTCCCCTCCTTCCTCCCAGACCATGCCACCCATTCCCATCTCCTCCAGGGCCAAGACTCCCCTGGGGATTCAGCTCAACCTGGTAGATTCAGTACAGGCAAGTCCAGTCCCCTCCTTCCAGGCTGAGCAAAGTGTCCATGCATAAGCCCAAGGTTCCAAACAGCCAGCTCATGCAGTAAGGACAGGTCCGGGTCTCACTGCCTGGGTGCCTCCCAAACAGTTCAAGCTATTCAATTGTCTCACTTATCCAGAGTGCCTGATCCAGTTGGGGGCTCCACAGCTTTTGGTTCATAATTCATGTGCTTCCATTCGTTTGGTTATTTGTCCCTGTGCTTTTTCCAATCTTGGTCTCAACAATTCACACTCTTACAGTCCCTCCTCTTTCTCAACAATTGGACTCCTGGAGCTCCACCCAGGGCCTGGCCAAGCATCTCTGCATCCACTTCCATCAGTTACTTGAATGTGGTAACAGATCATTTTGTGGGCTTGGACATGGGTGAGGATACTCTATCAAGTTAGACCCCAAACCAGTTGAAGATCTCAGTTCCAATCAAAGTCAGGGTTAAGAGCACAATTACATCTACTGAGGAAATAGCGGCCAGCAGCTGATATGCATCTCAAGTCAATTTCTCTCTCTCTCTCTCTCTCTCTCTCTCTCTCTCTCTCTCTCTCTCTCTCTCACATACACACACACACACACACACACACACACACACACACACACTATTAAAAATAGGGGGTCAACAGTTTGAGAGGGAGTGGGGTACACATGGGAGGAGCGTAAGGAGATGGAAGGGTGGAAATGACGTCAATATAGTACACATGTACAACATTTTGAAAAAAGCTTTTAAAAGTTTTGTGTCTTCACCTCTGAGGCCAGAAACTCAGTGAACAGAGAACTATCACCGGTAATTTGAAATGAGCTGTTTAGCCCCCCTTGCCTTTTGTAGCCTGTACACAGAACAAACGTACAGATGCTAGAATGTGGCTGGGGGCTGGGAATAGATAGCTTTAGTTGCATAAATAAATTCAATAAAATTAATCACTCAAGACTCCCCCATTAGAAGTCGCCAAGCTTCAGGAGTCTGCAGGTTTCTAAAATAGTTAGTAGACAGGCTGCCAAGATAATCACTGCCCAGGCAAAGCCTTCTCAAATTGCTGTTCAAAACTACTTTGCTACTGACCGTCTTTGCTTCTGCAATAAATTTATTAATTTGGCCTTATTTATATAGGTAAAACTTTTTACTTGGTGAATTAAAAATTTATTACCTCGGAATGCAATGTCTTCTCAGCATGTAATGGTAATGACAAGACCAGCTTTTCAAATTAGAACTGAAGGGCAGGCAAACACTAGCCAGTAACAAACACCAGGGCATTTCCATCCTTGAGTTAGCATCCAGTTATGTTCTTTATGTCAGATGCTCGGGTATAATGAGACATGGGGACGTCTGGGGACATAGTCTTACCCATATAGATACTAAGATTTCTATCCTAGTTTGTCCTGGCTGGTCACTTTACTCCAAAAGATGTGCAGACATCTTCCTTTAAGTTGTATTTGGAGAATTCTCATTGTGTCTAGGCCTCTTCATCAGCTGCATAGTGTTTTATGATTCTAGAGTCCCTCACTCTGGGGGTACTTAGATAAAATACTTTGTTATCTTTGACCCTTTATCTAGATGAGAAGGTTCAAGCTGTCCTCCTCTTGTGAGGTTATTTTGGATAGATATGTTGTTTTGAATAGTGTATTCTACTCTAGGGTCTAGGTGAAACACTGTCTTATTTAATATTCAGGTTGGGATTTGGGAATGTCTACCTGGGACCTCAGGACAGGGCATCCTGTCAGAACTCTATGGCTTATTCCTGGGGTGTATTGTTTACAATTAGGGAACCAGGTGCTGGATTTTAGATAATCAGATTCCTTCTAAATCTCTTTTAGGTTCTAGGAGAGTCAGAGATATTGCCAGGGATAGCATGCTGGATGTACTGTGCCTACAAAGACCGCGTTCTCAGTTAATACGGCTCTTAGACAACCTGCTGGTAATAGGGTTGGGGAAGCAACAGCCTTGTGAGAGATTAAGGTGGGGTGATGATTTCAGAGTTAGCTGAATTGTGGAGGAATGGGGTCAAAGCCAAAAGCTACAATGAGAGAAGTTAAAAATTACAGGGTAAAGCTCAAGGCAAGAAGCAGCGGTGTGTCCAATTAGACAGAGAAGAGCCTGCATAGCATTGCAGATTTCAACCAGCAGAGAGCTCAGTATCCTGACAAGCTCTCAGGGAGCTGAATCCCTCAGACAATATCCTGAAGGTCTAACTTCAGCTTCTCAATATCAACTGGCCTTTAATTTTCTTTAGAAGTTGACTTTTTAAAGAGATAAGTGTGGTGATATTGTGTTCCCCAACATATCGTGCACCCTAATAAATTTATCTGGGGTCATAGAACAGAAGAGCCGCTAGACATAGAGGTCAGAAAATGGTGGCACACACACCTTTAATCCTAGCCTTCTGGAGGCAGAGATCCGTCTGGATCTCTGTGAGTTCAAAGCTACACTGGAAACAGCCAGGCATGGTGACTCACACCTTTAATCCCAGGAAGTGATGGCAGAAAGCAGAAAGGTATTTAATGCATGAGGACCAGGAATTAGAGCTGGTTAAGCTTTTAGGATTTTGAGTAGCAGTTCAGCTGAGATCCATTTGGATGAGGATTCAGATGCTTCCAGTCTGAGGAAACAGGATCAGCTGAGGGATTGGCTAGGTGAGGTGGCTGTGGATTGTTCTGCTTCTCTGATCATCCAGCATTCACCCCAATACCTGGGTCTGGGTTTGTTTTTATTAATAAGAACTTTTAAGATTCATGCTACAAGATAGATCTTTTCTGAATAGCATTTATTTTGGGGTGCAGGTAGAGGATAAGATATAGGTATTACTTCAACAGAAAGTTTTGTTGTTTGGCACGTTCTGTGCACAGAAAATCAAGAAAAATAAATCAAGACACTCCACGCTTGGGTGAGACAATCTATCCTATTCAATAGCAATCCATGTTGCAAGGACCTCTTCCTTTGTTTAGAGTCAAACACTCAGCCTGGACCACCATTCTAACAATGTACAGTTCCTCAATTAAGCACTTGTTATGTAGGCATGGAATTAAAGGCCCCACACAGGACTTCCTTGCTGCTTCTTGCATTCTCTAGACATTGGGAAAATTAAATTTGTCTCAAAACTTTAATAAGTTTCAACAAAAGAACTTCAGCAGATAGTGCCGAGGCATGCCCAGAGGAAATGCCTATGATTCATTGCAGTGAGATACATTGGAGATGTGCCTGATGCCTAGAGCAGTGGGTAGTCTTGCAGAGGGAAGTAACTGAGACAGGGAGGCTCCTGAGAGGCAGTCTGGGCCAAGACAGGCATTTTTGATCTGTTCAATATTTAGGAAATCGTCAACACCACCTTGAGCCAGTTTATGTAGCTTTGAATGTTTGTAGTTCCTGTCAGCTCTATCAAATTCAGAACAGGGAAGGGTTTTAACAATCTCGCCTGCAAGGTAGGTAGATTTTGCTTACCAATGAGTGTTTGCAAGTTCTTGGTACTCTACTGTAAATGCTACCAGCCATCTATGAAGGGTTGCCCTCTTTTAAGAAAGCTGTAAGTGCGTGATGCTTCAGGGTTAAGTCACCCACAGCAGAGACGACTGCAAAGAGACAAAAACATACTCAAATCTAATTGGAAGAGTCACAGTAAAAGAGGAAGACCAGGGAGCAAAAGAAATGGATACATTTGAATATGTTCCCTTTCTATTTTCTCTTGGGGGACTGACGCTTCATTATCTCTCCCAAATGAGTCTGAATTTGTCTTATAAAATGCGGATGGCTGTATTACCCCCTTTGCAGTTAATCACCTGGAAATGTCTCTGTCTTTTCTGAATTGTTTCTTCTTGGGACCAGTTGCCTGTGTGCAAATGTATAGATAAAGATGAAAAATACAGGTTTCTCTTCTTGCATATACAAAATATAGGCAAATGGGGACTTCAAATTCGTGGGCTGGGAGACTCAGTGATCCAGCCATGGCTTATTTGGCAGGGATGTAATTATAGTGCATTAAGAAATACAAAAGCTCCAGGACTGGATAAGTACCAGAAGCCTCCCTTGCCTTTTATTAGCTAGGTTTCCAAGGTGATGGGAGTGTAGGAAGAATTAGGAAGAGACTGGAAGAGAAAAATGTAATATTGTGGCTAATCATCTTTATAAAACTTTTTTCAGGACATCATCAGACTTTTTGCGTGTCAGGAAATTCCCAGGCTCGACTGACGTTTCTTAAATTGTGCTAATGCTTTAGAAAATTGAAGAAACTGAAGCTGCTGCAGAGGGAAGATCTGGAATCTATAACAAAATAGTTTAATAATAGACCACTTGAGAGGTACACGTTTAACAGGTTTGTATCTCAGATTCCAGCACTCGCTGGGGACACAAGAGAAGAGGAAGGTGATATAGACAATTATTAAGAAATAGATGCAAATAATCATAAGGCAAGCCTTTATTTTGTATGTATTTATTTATAGTTATGTGATTTTTTGATAGCTATTGAACCATATATCCCTATTAGCCAAGAACTTGTCATTTGACTAGGCTGGCCTCGGAGTCATAGACTTCCTCTTCCCTCTGCCTCTTGAATTTTGGGATTATAGGCATGCCCAACTAAGGCAACAGATTTTTAAAAATACATATAGTTTGGCATTTTTCTTCCTTGGAACCCCAAAGTTAGCATTTTCCTGCTCCTATCAAGAACCAGGAAAGATTATCAATTCCTCCAAATGAATTTTAAAAATTGAGAGAGAAAGAAAAATGATAAATGATGAGCTAGAGAACATGAGTGGAAGGAAAAAAACAAGAACTTGAATTTGTTAAACGTGTTTAAATGCATATGGTAGCCAAGAAAACAGTTACATCTTTGAAAGTCCATCATCCTTAAAAGTCTCCAAAGCATGGGACTGGGGGGATAGCTCAGTGGTTGGAAGTACATACTGCTCTTTGCAAGGTGTGAGTTCAGTTCCCAGCACAAGCATCAGGTGGCTCATGACTGCCTGTCACTCCAACTCCACGGTACCTGATGCCTTCTCTGGTCTCCTCATGTCCCCTCCCACACACAGATATGCATATAAAAACATACAGCAACCTTTAAACAACTCTGAAACTTAAGTCTTTGCAGAGGGTAATCAGCCAATCCTCTGCCAATGTATACTTTCTTTTTGCTCATTTTTATTGATTGAATTTGGTCTTTGAAAATTTTGCACATGCGTATAGTGCATTCTGTCCACTCTCTCTCATGTGTTGTTTTCACCATCCTCCCACTCCTGCTGTCCCTGCCCCTTCCCTACAGATACTGTATTTTCTAAAGCAAGGAAATGGTGAGTCTCAGCAAAGCAAAGGTAATAGAGAAAAAGTAATTCTCCTTCCCCAGTTAGCATGCAGAGACTCAACACTCTAATCATGAAGAAGGAAGTGTGGGTGACTGAATTCTATGCTGTATACTTGCTTATTTGTGTGACTCTACCCCTATACACACACATGCTTACCCAGAATTTTTCTCTGTTAATGCATTCCATGTTGTTCTTATCACTAAGAGTTTAGTTTTTCTTAAGTTGAAACCAAGGAAAACACAAACTCTTCTGATCCAAATAAAACCATCAGAAAACTTTCTATTGCTCAAAAGCATGGTTCGCTCCTTATAAATGTCCTTCAGACAGAGACACAGTGACAATCAGTGAGCTAATACCGAGACATAAAGCCAAAATTCCTTGAACTGTCATGCCATTCACAATGTGTGAGATGACACATGGTCTGTGGGCTTTAGGGTGTGGGGTTTACACTACTCCCTGTGTCGCAGACATTTCTGTGTATTCTGTCCTATTGGAGTGTGCTCCTTGGATAAGATAGGAAAGCAGGGCCAAATGCAACCGTTTATGCTTCAAGTCATATATTGAAAAGAATTTCCTGTGTTTTCATCCAGTAGATCAGTTACATATCAAAGCAACTTCTGGAATGAGGGACATGAATAAAATTTATTTTGAGTGCCCGTTTGTTGGAAAGTACGTTGGGTACTACTGGAATTCAATCAAGACTCATTTTGTACTTCGAAAATCTTGGGTGTAGAATATAATTGTATACAGATATAAAACAGCTGTGCCAGTTTTTACTTTTCTCAGTGTGTTTTATGAGGGGAGACTTTGTGACCTTGAATAATGTCCTTTCCTAAATAAGCAGTAAGTCCAGATAGTGCCAGCTACTGAAAATGGAATCTTACTGTTGCTCCCCTGCTCAGGTCTAAGCATCTGAGCCGGCACCATTTGAGCCTTACATTTACTTCTCAGATGCCTAAACAAGAATGGCAGGTCTAATTTTATTATCCTTACCCTAGCAAAATGCCCACTGTCATCTGTAAGGACAATATGATCAAGTCTCTTGGCTTAAGAATGCATTTCCTCAGCTGCAATGTCCCTGAGGTTTCTAAATAAAATGGAAATTCAAACTTTACTTTCAGAAAAAAAAATCACTATGCTGCATTTCTAAAAATAAGTCTTGTTCAGAAAAAGCTTTCTGTAATGCTAGAAGGAGACATTCTAGCTGATACCCATAGACAGTGCCAATAGTCTACCTTAATTGATACACAGTCAACAGTTTGGTACTGAAGTCTAGTCATGGCTACGATAAAGGTAAAGGGTGGATGATCTGCAGCCAATGAGGAGGAACAGAGCCACTGTTATTTAAGGCCCATGGAGTCACAGGGTAATACTCAGATGCCTTCAGGGCCCAGATTAGCAATGCATATTTGTAAAGCAGCAAGGATACGCTTTAGGGAGTTTGGGGGCTCTACCATATTAAATGCACATATCTGGAGTGAGCATTGACTCATCACCAGTCTGTGATTCCGTTTCAACTCCACAGAGGGAAAGGGTCTCACTGATAGTATTATTTCCTTTTCTAAAGAACTGAGAGCTGAAAAGACTTGATGACCCACTGAGCACTAACCTTGCAGTTCAATAAGCCCAGATAGGTCTTCCTTTGTAGCCTTTCTAATGGAGTCTCACTTTACCTTTTTTCTGAATATCACACACACACACACACACACACACACACACACACACACACACACCCCACATATAAACACACCACATACATATACACACACATCATACACATTACACACATATACACCACACATACACACACATCCCATATACACACACACCACATACGTACACATACATGCATCATACACATTACACACATACACGCACACCACACATACACACTCCCTACATCACACACATACACACACACCATACATATCATACACAACACACCAAACACAAACACACACTACACACTCACAAACAGGCACATACCATAGTATACATAAACACACATCACATAAATACATACAATCTCACCCCACACATGCACACATACCCCACAAAACACACTGCATACACACCACACAACTATGTACACTACACACACACACACATCACCACTACCACCACAACCACCACCACCACCAAAACACAGGAAACACATTCCTTTGGGAAGAGAAGAGAATTCCTACATAACCTTGAGAGATTGCTTCTCCTAGCTGAAACCTGGTTGTTTGTTTATTTGTTTTTATTAGTAAAAGAGGAATAATGATGATAGCCTACATTGCCACCCTAGCAGGATACATGCAAAGATATCACTGTTACATGAGAAAATCATTGTGGAAAGTATGATTATTCTGTGTAAAATTACTTATAAAACAATTGTGAAAATATAAAGATGATTTCCCAAAATTAACTAAATTTTAATTTTAATCGACCTCCTTTTCAACCACTTACTTGCTTTTGGCAATACACCATGAAGTTGTATTTTCACAGAGCATATAAAAGGCTGGCAGGATGGCTTGGTTCCTGAAGGAGCTGGCTGCCAAGACTGAGGACTGAATTCAATCCCTGGGACTCACATGGTGGAAGGAGAAAATTGACAGTATCAAGCTTCTTTTCTGACCTACAGACACACACCACAGGCATTCACACACACACACACACACACACACACACACACACACACACACACCCCTAAATTGGAGGAATTAGATTTAAACTTAGCAGAAATCATAATTTTTCAAAGCTAATATTTCACAAATCATAAAGTCCTAATTGAAGAATATTTCAGGGACAAAGAAAATATCATAGTGGAGGGATGTACACAATTTTCTACTTTAAGTCCATCAAGAAAACACGACTTTTGTGTCATTGACAGAATGCTTCCATCATGTCACCAAAAGATTGGCTATTGTGGAGGGAATAGGACCACTCTGTCCTAATTGGGACATTGAAAAATAAGATCCCTTTCACCTCCTGGAGCTCTGATAGCCTAGCTCCTCGGGTGGAAATCATTTCTCCTCGCATTAAGTCCAAGAGAAGAAAGTTCTCGGAAATGTTTTATATTCTGTATTGCTGCAATCACAAGACACACATAGATCAGGCTTGACTAGCTGATGTCTTGGGAATGCCTTACAAGAATGCCACATGCACAGCATGACAAGTGACTTGAAAACAGGGGCTCGCTTTATGGCAGCTGTGCCATTTAATGCCAGGGGCCAAACATGTTTGTAATTATAGCTTTATTTATGTACTTAATAAATATTTATTAAGCATCGCTATGTATAAAATCTAGAGATGCTTTGCAAACATCCTTCTACCAGTAAAACAAGTACAAGGACATTAGCAGATAATTAGCCTAACAGATGGTGACAGGTGCTATGCAGGAGACATAATGAAATAACAGAGGAGCTGCTTTAATATGGTGACCAGTGGAGCCGAAAAGGCCTCTTTTTTCTACCCTTTTTTTCCTCCATCCAAACCCTCATATACCTCTTCCCATTCTCCTTTAAATTCATGGTCTCTTTTCCCACTTACTGTTTGTGTGTGTGTGTGTGTGTGTGTGTGTGTGTGTGTGTGTACATATATATTCCTAAATCTAACCTGTTGGATCTGTTTTATGTTAGTTGTATGTATGATTTCAGGGAGGACCATTTGCTATAGGATACTCATTGGTGTGCTCTTCCCTGATGAGGAACATCTCTCCTGCTCCAAGCTTTCAGTTGCCTGTAATTCTTTGTGTGCAGTTGAGGCGTCCTGGGCTTTATCCACTTTGGCATGCCCATTATTGTTGTCCTTTTTAAGCTCATGTTGGCCAGTCATGTTGGTAGTAACATTTCATGGGTGTAGCTTCTGATGTTTATAGGAGACATAGAGTCACAGCAAACCCCCTGATCCTCTGCCTCCCTATAGCCTTTCTGTCTCCTCTTCTGCTATGTTCTCTGAACCTTGGGTGTGGGAGTGTTTTGAGAGGTACATCCAATGGGACTGGGCTCCAATACTCTATGTTTTGATTGGTTGTGGTTCTCTGTAGTTGTTTACATCTACTGTAAAGAGAATTTTCCTTGATGAGAAGTGAAGACTACACTTATATGTGGCTATAAGTACAAATGTTCATAGATTTTCATTGGAGATTATGCTGATTTAGTAAGTCAGTGGTTGTAGATTCTCCAGTGAAATTCACTAGCACTGAATACTTAGCTAGCTATCTAGCACCGGGTATGTTTTCCCTCCTGTTGAGTTTATTTCAAACCCAATTAGAGAAACGATGGCTACTACCAAGGTATCCATGACTACTGCACCCTCAGGATTAGCTGCCATACTCGTTAATTCGGTTCATGGGTATTGTAGCTGGCCAGGACTTTTGGTTTCTTCCCACCTTTGGAAGCTTGCATGGCTCCTTCCGATACTATAAAAGATACTCCTCTGGAAGGTGGGCATTCAGGTCAGTTACAGCTCTGGGGTCTCTGAGCTTTGTTCCTGAAGTTCATGGTGTCTTCAGCAGTAGGGACGTATTTTCCACCCCTGGTAGGTCACAAAGGTCAACAATAATAGGCTGTATACCTTGGAAGTCTTTGGGGAAGTCCTGAACAGCAACTTAAAAGAGGGCTTCTTATGCCTGGTATTAAGGGTTTTTGTTAAGTTGTTTTTGGCTCTTGGAGGGAGCACCATCAGCCCAGGGAGAAAAGTTCATTCAAACTATGTATGTATATTGATACATGGAATTATGTGTATTATAGGAATTTTTTAAGTAAACAGTCAATAGTATGATTCATTTTGGCCTTTACAGACATCCCTGTTGTTGTTTTACATAACTATCTCCTTATTTGCCTACCTCCCCCTACCTACAGAGCTTCCCTTTCCTATTTCTCCAATCAGATCCTTTTATCTGCTATTCCCCCTTATCCTCATTTCATCTCCATCTGTATTTACCTCCCTACTCTCACCAAAGCACCCCCTTTCCCATTTCCCTGATCAGGTCACTGGTACCCTGCTAGCCCCTTCTCTGTTGCTCCATAAACTCCCTATCCCAGCAGTGGTCCTGTGTTACTTTCCTGCAGCATTTGTCTTTCTGGGTCTGGGTTACCTCACTCAACATGATCTATTCTAGTTCTATCCATTTACCCCTAAAGTTCATAGTTTTGGTTTCCTTTACAGCTGAATAGTATTCCATGGTGTAAACTTACATTTTCATTAACCATTCATCAATTGAAGGACATTTAGGTTGTTTCCATTTCCTAGCTACTGGGAGGAGAGCAACAGTGAACATGACTGAGCGTGTGCCTGCAGAGCAGGATGTCCAGTCCTTTGGTCATATGCAAGGAGGAATATAGTTGGGTTCTATTACTATTTTTATTTTTAGCTTTTTGAGAATTCTCTGTGCTGATATCCATTGTTGGTTGCAATAGTTTGTAATCCCACCAATGGTGAATTAGGACTCTCCCATCCTCTCCAGCATTTCTTGCTGGTTGTTCCATGGATATTTGCCATTCTCACTGGGGTAAAATAAAATCTCAAAGCTGTTTTGTTTTTCATTTCCCTAATTACTAGGGATGATGAATATTTTTTGAGATATGTTTTAACCATTTGTTTTTCTTCTTTTGAGAACTATCCATTCACGTTTGAGGGCAATTTATTTGAACGGGTCATTTATTTCTTTGACTCTTCGTTTTATGAGTTCTTTTTATTCTGGATATTAAATCTCTATGGGATGTATAGCTGGTAAAGATTCTCTCAGATTCTGTGGGATTCCTCTCCACATAGCTGATTATTTCTTTAACTATGTGGAAACTTTCTTATTTCATGAGGTCTCACTTGTCAATTATTGGCCTTAATTTCAGAACAAGTAGAGTCCTATTCAGGAAGTACTTTCCTGCACTTCTGTTATGTGGGGTTTGCCTATGTTTTCTTCAAGCAGTTTCAGCTTTCAGGTTTAGGTCTCTGATCCATTTGGAGGTGGGTTTTGTGCAGGGTAATAGAGATGGGTTTAATTTCATTCTTTTGTATCTGGATACCCAGTTTTCTCAGTGTTGTTTGTTGAAGATGTTTCCTTTTCTCTCATGTATGTTTTTGGTGTCTTTGTCAAATATTAAGTGGATGAAGAAGTTATGCGTACTCATGTTTGGGTCTTTGATTTTGTTCCTTTAGTCTATATTTCTGTTTTTGTGCCAAAACCATATTTTTTTTAATATGGATCTGTGATGTAATTTAAGATTTGGAATTGTAATCCCTTTGGTTTTATTCTTTTCACTCAAAGTTGTTTTGATTATCCAGGATCTTTT
Organism: Onychomys torridus; assembly: GCF_903995425.1. NCBI lineage: Eukaryota > Metazoa > Chordata > Mammalia > Rodentia > Cricetidae > Onychomys > Onychomys torridus. Next base: position 43,261,305 of record NC_050456.1, read on the forward strand.
GTGGTTCCCTATACATTTTAGTATAGTTTTTTTTTTTTCTTTCTGTTTCTATGAAAAATGGGATGAGAATTTTTATTGGGTTTGTATTGAACCTGTAAATGGTTTTTGGTAGAATTGTCATTTTCAAATGTTAATTCTACCAATTAATGAGCATGGGATGCCCTTCCATTTTCTATTGTCTTCTTCTATCTTTCTTCAGAGATTTTAAATTTTAATTGTAGAGGTCCTCTACTTCTTTGTTTGAGGTCACTCCTAGATATTATATTTTCTTTGAGACTATTGTGTCCATGGTCTCCTAGAGAAGACCTTTCTGGTAAGACAAGATTAAATTGGAAGAAATGATGGAGCACTCAGAAGAGTGTTTTGAACAAAAGGAATAATAACATATAGTATCAGGAGATAGAAGTGGTGTTTTGAAGAAAATAGAAGGCCACTGTAAATGAGGAAATGGTAACAGACTTTGTTGCATTTGGTTAGATATTGTAGTTATTTGAAGGTTAAAATGATGGCTATATCTTCATACAAGATGAATAAAAGCCACTACTGCATTCTCTTTACTTGTTTCTTTTTATTTTGTTGTGTGAGTGTGATGCATGCATGTGTGTGTGTGTGTGTGTGTGTGTGTGTGTGTGTGTGTGTGTGTGTATTTGTAGGTACACATACATGGAGGCCAGAGCAGAACATCAGGTGTCCTCCTCAATCACCATTCATCTTACTTCTTTGAGGCAGAGCCTCTATCAAAACCTAGCACTTACATTTTTGACTAGGCTGACAGCCAAAAAGCCCCAGCAATCCTCTGTCTCTGTCCCCCACAACACTAGGTTACGGATGTTCATGAGACCAAACTTTTATTCCACTGGAATCCAATCTCAGGCCCTTATGCACCAAATACTCTTCACTTCTGATTCATCTGCTCACCCTAAATACTTCAGCATTTGAAGCAGAGGAGCCATGTGTTATAGTTCATACTTGGAAATGAACTCTTGGGAAATCATGTGTGAAATAAACCATGGGGTCTAGGAATAATGTGAGTATACAGGTGAGGTAATAGGTTCTGTCAACAGTCTGTTAAGAGATGGTGGTGGTGGTCTGAGCTAGGCTGGAAAGGGGTAAATGCAACAAGAAGGCAGAGCTATAAAGCTTTGCTGATGGTTAGATCTGCAGAGGGCTGGACACTGGGTTTTGAGGTGGAGGGTTCATTCAGGATCTTGATGAAAGCACTTTGAAGGAAGTGGTCCAGTGGAGTAGAATCTATGGGAAATTAGTCCTACTACAGAAAAAAAAGACAAATAGCCAAAACAAATAAACAAAACAAGACTCAAGAATTATCATCATATTTGAAGTAATCAAAGAAGCAAAGAACAGAAACAGACAGCATGTAGGAGACAGCAGATTTTAAGGCATTGGAATCAGGCAATGAATATGAGCGCCATGAAAACTGCAAACAAGCAGATGAGCACTAGAGTGTTTTTAGTTGACTGTCTTGAGACACCCAGCACCACAAAGATGCTGAAGCCAAGCAGAGTCTGCCAGGAAGGTAGACTTCCTATGCTAGTTTGCCTAGAACTTGTCCAGGTTTAAAAGCGAAGCTCCTGGACCCCACATCCCACATCCACCCATATCTTGAGATATGGAGATAAATGGTCTTTATATCTGAAGCACTTAGAATGGAGCTGAGATTTTATAAGACTCAGTTACCATCCATAGCTAAGATTGACGAGAAGATGCACAAAGAACTTCAGAGACTGATAAAGGAACTGTGGTCTTTGCAGCTGAGTGTGGATTGGAGTGTGCATGTACAGAAGCTGTGGGAGGCTGGGGGAGAAATCAACTGAAACAAACGTCAGAAGAGAATGTTTCCAAAGAGCCAGGCAGGAACAAACTGCACTTCTGTGTGTGAATGTCTGGAAGTGCCTTGCTTCAGTCATGAGGAATATCTGAGTCTACATGTCCTAAAAGGAGGGTCTGAAATGATTAGTGAATGTCAACTGCACCCCAGAATAAAACTCAAGTTTTAGGACAAAAGAAATTTATAGTGCCTGATGAGGTGAAATTCACAGTAGATGCCATCTCATCAAACTGTACCAGACATGAGAAAATAGCATTTAAGTGTAACCTATTAGGAGAAAATGACAAAATACATTTAGGATTGATATAAGTGCTGGATTAGCAAACAAAAATGTTAACCAGATACAATAACTGCAATCTATGTGTTCAAACAAATTAATAACAAGTGTGAAAGATATATAAAGGTGCAACTTAAACAACCACATTTGAAAATAATAATTGATAAGAAGAAAAAAAGACATGAAAAGAAGGTAAGAGTTCACAGAAGGAAAGCTTAGTGACAGCGAAGAAAGACCAAATAAGCTACCTGATAGCAAATACAGGAAGAAAACAAGAATCTTAAAAAGAATTACCCTAGGCCCTGAGATGGCTCAGCAGGTAAGCAACCTTGTTGTCAAGCCTGATGACCTGAGTTCACACACAGTGAAAATAAAAACAAACAAACAAAAAAACAAAAACAAGAAAACGAACTCCTATTTTTTGTCCACAGATATACACACGAATGTATATATCACTCATAAGCTAATAAACAAATAATAAATGTTTAAAAGTTGAAAATATATTATCCTATCTCTCAGAGTACTCAATTTGGGAGACAGGACAGGCAAGTTCCAATGGAGAAAAGGGAGTCAACCATTGCACAGCAGGTACACATGCCTGGGATCAAGTCCTAGATTAGAGGTTAAAATAAATGGGAGCCCTAAATAAACTCTGGTGGTTCATTTTTAGGAACTGCAAAGAGCAACTTTCTATTTCACTTTTGCACTTCATTATTTATTTAGACGTCTCAGCCCTCCCACCAGGCTTTTATAGGCTAGAGAACCCTGACAAATGATCTCCTCTACAGAGCTGTGATTATGCCGAATAAGTGCAGTGTTGAACTAACATCAGTGTGCATCACATTTTGTTAATTTCTGAAATAAAACAAATAGCATTACATACCTCCAGGGGCATATAAAATATTAAATGTTCATTATTAGCAGAAACTTGTTTTTTTACAAGAGAAAGGAAAAGTATCATTTGAAAAAATATGCAACTGATGAAAAGCATCCATAGAAAAATGACATGATTTTCAAAATTAATTAAGAATTATTTTAAGCAAAAGCTGTCTCCAAATTAAAAAAAAAATAGTTGTGGAATTAAAGGTCATATTCCATGTGTTTTGTACAAAATAAAGGCAAGACTTTATTTAAAATATTTATTGATCCTTCTCATTCTTCTTTTAGTTAAGCCTTACAAAGTTGTATCCCAAAGTGCTCATTTTAAATAAGTTACATGGATTTTTTGCTATTAAATTATGAAGGTTTATTTCACATTTCTAAATGAGCCCTTCATTAGAAACTTGGTTTGAAAACAAAGTATAATGGTGCATATATAAAATTCACTACTTTTTATTCTAACTTAAAATGTTTATTTTAAAATTTAAAACTACAAAAAAGAAAACACTTTCCCCATTTCATAAGTTACCTTTTCATTCATTTGCTTTTTTTCTTTGAGTGCAGTTTTACAAATCTATCAATCCCCACCCTTGCGTAATCACTCATGTATACTTTCATTTTTATTCCCTGTGTCACATCCAAGAAATCATTGTCAAGTCCAATCTCAAGATGATAAGACCCGACCTAAAACTATGAAACTTCTAGAAGGGAGCATAGAGAATATATTCATTTGGTACTGAGGAATCCTTTGCCATAGGAATGGATATGTTCATTGTGAACTCATTGTAGAGATTGCAGTCATGTGAAGCATTTCATGTAGTGAAACTGTCTCTCAAGACTCCTGTAGAAGAAGCTCCAAGGCACATTAGAAAAATTATGTCATGTCTCAAATTCCACCTCCAAGGTCAATAGCATCAGACCCTCTCAGTGACCACAGCATTTCCCCGCTGTGGTCACTGTAATCACATTTTAGAATGCTGCGTTTCCAAAGAGGAAAGTTGTTTGCTAGACCCTCCATTTTTATGAACTGTACTGCACTCCGTGTTTCACCTTCTCCTCATTTAAGGCACTGAAGCCCTACTGAGATTGACAACATGACAGGCACGAAACAACCAAATTCTTCATGAGCCATGGTTTTCATCAGAGTTAGTGAACACCATCCATCTAATTGAATAGGATCCATGAGGCTACAATGCTGTGCTTGATTTCTCCACAAGGACAGTACCACAGTTTCTTCATATAGTCTTCCTCGTATGTTAACTCCAAGCTTCTTACATTCCCCTATAAATTACACTAAGGTCACACTGGATAAGTTGTACACAACATGACATGGAATGTTCTTGTGTGTGCCTTCTCTGGAGTTTGAGTTATGTTTTGAGCCATGTTAGTATAACAGAGTTATAAAAAAGATTTTTGAGACTGAATACAAGATGTAAGTAAACAAGTGCACTATAACATTCCACGAATTAATTAACACCTAGTGTTAGTTAATGACTTAAATCTCACACAGAAGCAGCCCTTCTCCAGTCCGGTCACTTTAGCATAAGAGAGACAGAAAAAAATACTGAGGTCTCTCCTCTAGGTTGGAGCTCTTGTGAAATGTTCTGCAAATTTCAACTTAACGCTGTCTGGATTGGCTGCTCATGTGTGGGGTTCTTATGGACCAGTTACTTATCTCAGTGGTTCTTTGTAGTCAATGCCTGATGAATGCGATGTCTGACAGATATTTCCACTACCCTTCACAACCTCTGGAAATGTGGCCGAGAACAGCACAGAAAGAAATATTCAATTATTACGATCCCTATGCACTAACAACATAGGCCCCCAGACTCTGCAGTGAGCAGTACTGAGGAGGAAATGGCTCTATACTGACCCATGGCATGAGAGTCAACATGCATATTGGAGTTCAAAGCTATGGTTTTCAGGAGAAGAGATTTGACAAGAGGTGGATTGTCTGTGTGCTTTGCAGAGAGAAATATAAGAATACACATAGTATTGGGTGGCCTTCTCTATTATAGGTTTTCAGGTTTACTATAATATCTTCATCTATAAGGAAATGACTAGAACATCTCGACTGAAAGATCATTAATAATCATGGTCTGGTTTCTGCCTACATCCTCATCATCATCAGTTACATATTCTATCCTCATTTGCTTTACACTGTTGCAATTCTGGTTCCTTGGTATGATTCCCAGGTGTATAATTCCCCGCTTCTGTCCCTTTACTGTAAGGGGCTAGTAAGACTTACAACCTATGTTCTCACTCTGATCCCAACTTTCTCCAACATGCACAGTTTCCTTCTTGCTAATGGGTATATGGTTATGATTCACGGCTTGTTTTCAAGGCCATCCTAAATGTAACAGACCCTCAGGTCATCAGTAGAAATAAAGAGGTCAGCATTTGCATTTACCTTTGCAGCCATCTGCCACTTAACAGACTCCCAGAAGAGCATGTCAGCATCCTTGTGTCATTGTGTGGCCTTTCCATTCATGGATTATCGAGCCCCTGCTGCCGACTTCTGCTCCAGAGACTGTCATTCAGCAATGTTGAGAGCTCTAGTCGATGGAGAATTTATTTTTAGAAACGCTGTGTTTTTCTCCATTCTAAAAATAGTCCCCTACAGTTACCATCCTAAGCTTCTTCGTTAAATTCACACAGGTGTGTATCTTTCTTTGACAGGCTCTGACTGAGAAAATTTGCCAGAGCAGTGCCATCCATGCCAGTGTTGAAAGATGAATGGCATTCCTGTTCTGATATTTTGTTCTCTGTGATATAAATTTCCATGAATACCTGCTGTGGATATCGCTCTGTGTAAATAAAGTTCTGATTGGCCAGTGGCCAGGCAGGAAGTATAGGCGGGACAAGAGAGAAGAGAATTCTGGGAAGTAGAAGACTGGGGGGAGACACCGCCAGCCGCCGCCATGAGAAGCAACATGTAAAGACACTGGTAAGCCACAAGCCATGTGGCAAAGTATAGACTAACAGAAATGGGTTAATTTAAGATTTAAGATAGAAGAAGTAGATAACAAGAAGCCTGCCACGGCCATACAGTTTCTAAACAATGTAAGATTCTGTGTGCTTTCTTGGTTGAGTCTGAGCGACTGTGAGACTGGCGGGTAAGAGAGATTTGTCCTGACTGGGCCAGGCAGGAAAACTCTAACTACAAATACCTAAGACCTAATAGGATAATAGTTTTAAAAAATAAATAAAATGAAAAGTAGGGACTTAAAAACTACCCATCAAGCAGGAAAATGAGTTCTTGCACTTGCTTCCAGTCTTGGTGAATTTTCATATTCAAGTACAGGCAAGAGAAGGAACTAGAGAGTCAGTTGGCTCTATAGCAGAAGGACCAGAGTTCAATTCCCAACAACCCACATAAATGCCTTATGGGTGTGATATCTTTCTGTAATTCAGTGACAGGGGATCCCCAGGCAAGCTAGCTGGCCAGGTTGGGCAGAGTCATGAACTCTGGGTTCACATGAGGGACCTGACTTAATGCAAAAAGTGGAGATTGATTTTAAGGCCCTAATATCAAACTCCAGCATCCACATGCACACACATGCTCCTATAGTCACATATATACCCCCACATGCACACACATGCTCCTATAGTCACATATATAACCCCACATGCACACACATGCTCCTATAGTCACATATATACCCCCACATGCACACACATGCTCCTATAGTCACATATATACCCCCACATGCACACACATGCTCCTATAGTCACATATATACCCCCACATGCACACACATGCTCCTGTAGTCACACTTATACTCCCACATGCACACACATACTCCTGTAGTCACATATAAAACCCCACATGCCCATATACATTCAAGTATGCATGTATGCCACATACACATGCAAAAAACAAAGTACAAGAGGTGGTTCTGTAGTTTCTTCACTGTGGTTTTCCGCAGGCATTCCATCCATTCCTGCAGTTTAACTTAGGAAAAGATAGAAGGGTGTGATTTTCTCTGTATGCTGGGGGAGTAGTTTCCTACGCCAAGAAGGTGTGAAGGTTTAAGTGATCCCTCTTCTTTGGCAAACTCACCTTAGTTTTCTTCTATAATCTTCATCATCTTCATTAAAATAACATTTAGATTCATTGTCCAGATTGGAGGGATACTGCGCTGGATTGGCTGGGCATCCTTTGCCTGTAGTGGTGGCAGGAAGAGATTGGTAAGTAGTGACAAATTTACCTTCTTTTATATTTTCTTTTTCAATTTGAGAGAGAATTTACTTGTTAATAATAAAAAGGCAGAGAGAGACAGAGACAGAGAGATACACACAGAGCAGAAAAAAGCTGAACCGATGAGAATTTTTTTAAATGCTTGAATTTGGTAACAGATCATTTTGTGGGCTTGGACATGGGTGGGAATAGTCTATCAAGCAAGACCCCCAGCCCAGTTTTTCACCTTTGGTCATTTCCTTTGGGTATGGATCAGCCAAAGCTGTATGGTGCGGAACCCTATTCACAGTCAGGAAGATCTCAGTTCCAATCAAAGTCAGGGTTAAGAGCACAATTACATCTACTGAGGAAATAGGGACCAGCAGCTGATATGCATCTCAAAGTCCATCTCTCTCTCTCTCTCTCTCTCTCTCTCTCTCTCTCTCTCTCTCTCTCTCTCTCTCTCCCTCTCTCTCTCTCTCTGTGTGTCTCATACAGGGCTTTCTAAGAACCATACCGGGAAAACCTTGATTGGTCTCCCGGCTCCAGCACCAAAATCTGCTTCTGGACATCCCCATGGGACTTCGGAGTGAAGACCTATTCCTGAGCAACTAACTTCTGCCCTCCCCATCAGCCACATTCCTTTCCCTGAACATCTGCAATTCAGGTACTTTGTTTCAGAATTCACTCTTTAGAAGCATAGTTTAGAAACCACATTGCAAGAAATCACAGGACCAAGCAGTAACTGGGAAGCAAGAGCCAATGCATACTACATTTCAGAGAAGTCATTTTACAGTTAAAGTGAGTTTCTTTCTGTGCCATCTCCTGGCATGGAATATGCACCATGCAAAGGAGGATACTCCAGACTGGTAGACATGCAATTTTAGGAGGTCAGTATGAACTGCTGTGAATGTAATCACCACATTTGCCATCTCTGTCATGCCATTATGGGGCATGATATTTATTTACATTCAGTCAAATAAGAAAAGTCCTGGTCAGAGCGATGCCTCTTGAGGTACCAAGCTGCAGTTTTGGGGTGTCACTATTGAGAATTGCAGGCTGTAAGGGAAAGTGTGTGTTCAGACAGCTCCATTTCTGGTCTCTTATTATTGTTCTTTCCTCCACAGCTTCCTCTTTAACTCTATGCCAAATGTTCTGTCTGTTCAACAACAGATAACGAAGCTGTGAAGGAGACGAAGTACAACTTCCCACTTAACGACCCCTGGCTGTGCCTCCCACTCTTGCCTTTGATCCTGGAAAGTCTCATCCAGTGGCTTGACTTTGCAGGCAAGTCTACAAGAGTGCTGTGAAGAATGGTCCTCTTTGTTCCCTTCCTCTTCTTAGTCATGGAAATGGGCGAACAACACATGACAGAAACTCTTGAATGAGTATAACGCACCCCATTGATCAGAGGGGCTCACACCTGCTTCCAAGAAGATAGTGTGGCTCACCCACAACCCCAACATTCTCTTCTAGTCTGAGAATCCATTTGATATCAGTCTCTGCTTTATTATGGAAGAGAAGGTAGAGTGATGGAGAATTGATTGGAGCTATTGAAAATGTGGGACTTCTGGTTTTCAGTGAATACAACCAAACTTTCCTGTTACTCGGGATCCTTTAATCCCTCTGTGCCCTAAACTTCTATCTTTCTCAAAAAGCTAGCTATACCCAACTTACTTCTGAAAGTCCATGCCTCATTTTCCAGGGTGTCAGTTCCAGTGTTCTTGAAATTCAGGGCACTTCTATTGGGATCTTGCTTGTAAATATTTTACAATATTTTTCATCACAAACTTCTAAATTTCTGTCTCTGAGAACTCCAGACCTAGGAGCCACACATTAACATCTTCAAATAAAGAAATCAGAAAGGACTGCACCAAATGTTTTCAGGGAGAAGTATATATATTAAAATGTACCTTGTGCTTTGCATATTTCTGCAGAAAATAAAAAATGGACTTAGGGCATTACCTTGAAAAAAAAAGTGGAGGAAAGCCCATAAGGTTTCTATTGAGCTAAATATGAAAAAGTGAAATGAATTCTGTAATTTACAGCCTAATTAAAAGTATTATGGATTAATTGATGTTCTCCTAATTAAACAAATTGTCATGTTTTCCTTTTAGTGGGCAATAAATAATAAGTAAATTCTTAATTTATTCATGCCAGTTCTGGTTGTTTATTGCCATGTGATAAATCACGCTTACGTTTAGCGGCTTCAAATATCAACAATCATGCTACAGATTGTTGAAGGGCTACAGGTTTGAGCAGGACCACAGTGGCCAGGACTGACCTGGGGTCTCTTGAGAAATTGCTGTCAGACAATGTTTGGTGTTTGAAATTGGAAAATTGAAATATCTAAGGGCTAGTCAAATAGTCCTGTCTGTCCCCATCTCTCTCCATCTCCATATCCCTCTCTCATCATACAGACCCAGGATATCTGCATTTTCACCGAACATGTAAATTAATTTGGTCTTTCTCTGAACTCCAATGACTTCAGCATAGCTAAACTGCTTAAATGCCAGGTAGGGGCTCCAGCATGCATGTATGGTGAACAGGGAAGGGGCTTTTCCAAAACTAGTCCAGGCAGTCACAAGTTTCCAATGTATCCGGGAAGAGGATGTGGGCCCTACCTCTCACCTTGGGCTGAGGACCCAACGGTTTGGTGCTCTGTTTAAAAACCGGCACACTCTACAGGTTATTTGAGTTATCCCTATATTCAAAATGCAGCCACTCTTCTCTAATAGTCTCCACAAGTTGGAGCTCATTACTATATCAGGATCAAGTCTGAGACTGAGGATCTCATTAGAGATGTGCACAAAGTTCCTTGGCTTGGTTTCCTTGGATACATCTCCTCAGGTACAGTTCCGCTCCATTTTAAGATGTGAGAACCAAACTAAAAATTCTTTACCTCTAAAAGGAAAATATCGGCTCAGGATCCTCAAGGCTAAGTTCTCAGCACAAAGGAGATTTATTTGCCCCAGAGGGACAGAGGGCAGGGACCAAGAGACAAAGACAGGAGATAGAGGATGAGGGAGAAGGTGAAGGGAACAGGGGAAAGGAGGCAGGGGCATTTGTCCTGGAGGGACAAAAGATTGCCTCTGGGTAGAGAGGAGACAGGTGTGGCTCATAGGCAAATGGCAGTTTACAAAGGTAAAATGGGAAACCATTTTTGGTTGGGATGAAATGTTTAATTTTAATTGTGCTTGATAATTAGGTGGTCCAAGGGGGAGGGAGTGGATAACTAGACTTCAATACTTTGATAGCTGGACCTTGGTAGCTGACCTCAGGAGGAGGAAGTGGCCAAATAAGGGAATAGACCTTGGAGGCCAGCTTCAGGAGTGGAATCTATGGTTCAACAGGGCAGAGAGAAAGGGGGAGAAGGGCAAGGCCTGCCATAGCCACAAGCTGGAGTAAACTAGTTTCCTTTGACTGCCTCCTGTTGTGCCACTTTACAATGTACACAGAGTTCCAATATTGTGTTGCATCTATTTTTCTCAATTAATAAATAGTTTTTAAAGTTATTGTGATACATACTACAGACAAGACTCTACAATGGGAGAAGTGGGGGAATCAAGGGTCTCTGAGGCAAAGTAGCTTTGAAAACTACCTGGGTACAGTTTGTTGGGAGCAGATGGCAGCTCCTGGGCTGGTTGCCTGGGGTTCTTAGCTCCACCTGCAAAATCCTGGGTCTGTGACTTTACACACTTCTTGCTTTCCCCAGCAAGAAGGTTGTGTGATCATCTGGTCACTTCTTGAGTGTTTTATCCCTCTAGAATACTGAGGAGTGAATGTATTTTTGCATGTTATATACTCTTTGTCCTCATCTGTTCACACTGGTAAAATTATTTAAAAACAATGTGATTTTTTTATGTTCCTGCCTATTTATTCCATCAGACAGAGACAAAATTCACAAACCCATTCAAGATAAATTCTTTTCATCCTTAAGATCCACTCAGAGGAGTTTCACAGATCCCATTCTTTGGTAGAGGAAAGTCTGTCCTATTTTCTAATAGGAAAGGAATGTTCTTAAACTGTATTTCAAAAGATCAACTTGATACAGTAAATGCATTTTTTTCTGAGATAGTAAAGTAATCTTACAGGCCTACCCTGGATTTGCTCTTTGCCCTGAAGCCTTTTCTTAATTTGAGCAATGTATCTTATAAGTTTTGTCATCTAGGAAGATAATGAATGATTTCATAATTCATAGCCACCAGACACCTTTCTTCAAATTTTGCTTGAAAATATAATAATTCATTTTTTAAACTTTTCATCTATTCATGTGTATATCTTCAAGGTACAAACACACTGCTTTAGCCAGAGATACCAGTTCACGAGGTGGGTCTCCTATTTTTCAATACTGCCACAAGAGCTTTGTGAAGCATTTCACCAACATTTCAATGTATCTTCTTTCCTTCAACTTTAATGGCCATTTTTCTTTACCTTTGTTAAGTTGGTATGGTCAGTGCTAATCTCCTCCACTCTGGTCTATCATCCAAAGATAATCTCCTCCAGGTCACACTTCTATTCACCACTGGAGCCTGTGGCTAACACCAGTGTTTTAAGTTTACATTACATTCCACTTCCCATCACAAAATTTTGCTCTGGTTTTCTGTTACCCACTCCCCCCACCACACACACACACAATCAACTCACACTTTAATGGATGAATAATATACGGATTATTTTGTGTGGCTTGGCATGAAGCTTACACATGAATGCTTGTAAATTTCATTAAAGACAACTATGAAAGATAGTAGAAAGATAGAGACATATGTGTGGGCGGGGGAGGGGGTAGGGTGGGTGGGTGGGGCACATATATCCCGAAAGCTTATCTCGTCTTTTCAAATTAATACTTGCTCTGTAAACTAACCTCATTCAAAGTTTGATTTATAAAAATTCAAAAACAGCCTTGTCTCCCAGATTTTCTCTAGAATTTTCTAGAAAGCAATCAATACCTAAAGCTTGTCTGGTATCTCATTAGTCCTTAAAGAAAGAAATGGAACACTTGTACTAAAAAAACCAAAAAAAAAAAAAAAAAAAAAAAGATCCTTTCCATGTGGTACACAATTTTATATTAAATAGTTTGAATGAATGAATGAAAAGGTAAAGATTATGGGCTCAGTATAGGGGTTGCTTCTAATATTGTGGGAGAACAGAGAAACTGTCTTCTGCTAAATTCTCTCCTTATTTTCCAAACAGAAACGTTGTCTCTCTTCACATATTTATTGTAGTATGCCAAGAGTGCTCTTTGGGTAGGGGCTAGAAACAACTGTGTAAACTGTGCTCTGGTTAACGGTGTGGGCTGAGGGAAGGTTTTATGTAATTAAAACTACAAAGATTCATCAATGCCTTCCAATTATATATTAACTACAACACTATACAACCAAAGGTCAAACTATATGGTGTCATAGGCTGTACAAACTAAGGAATGTGAGTTGTACACAGAGAATCTTTCAATGTCTTCTAAAATCTAGTTCCTATGACTTGAAGTTTTCATAGTTCAGAAAGTTGAAGAAAAGGGCCAGGGAAGATGTTGGTAATCCCTGAAATCCTGTGTGAATGTAGGTCTGCTTCTAATCACCCACATTAGGGTATCAACTAGAAATTGAAGCATGTGCTGATTAATAGAAGTCAAGAGTCATTTTAAACCCATGCTCCATTAGTCTGTTGAGGTGTCACAGGTGTTTGTGATGAGCAATGGATAGTGAAATTAAATTGCAGTGTGCATGCAGCCCAGGAGTTTTCTGCAATGACTTGCTATGTAAAGACCCATTTTAAGAAATAAGCAGTACTTTAGGTACATAACATCTTTTTTTTTTTTTTTTACAGAAAAGCCTGGAATTTTCATGGGCTTTTAAAATAAGAATGATGAGAGCATAAAATAAAAAAAAATTTCCTTGATGGCCTACTGTTACAAATGTTTGCATTGGAATGCTGATTAGATGCATTTCCTTAGGCAGAAATAAAGATCTTGAAAATGTCTATATTAATCAAGATTGCATTTACTGCCTATTAATATTAAGTAGCCACAGTTTCTCCTTTGACCTGATATAATGAACACATATTTCAATGAGATATTTGTGTCCAGTGAGAGAAGAAAATGTCTTTAATTTCAGATCCTTTATGGGGACAAAAAAGTCAATTATGTAACAGAAGGACTCTGCAGAGCAGAAGGTCAGAGTTGCTTATTTAAGCCATATCATTTAGTGTAATTGACCTTAAATAGCTTGTGTTCTTAATAGGTAATGGTCAGGCATGTGGATTATCCAGAGACAAGATTTTATATATAAATCAATTGGATCATTAAGGTCTGATCCAAACTTTTTCAAGAAAGCAGAGATGCCAAGACCCAGTAGTGTCATCTAATAAAGTTACCAACATCATTCCTGTAGTTCTTTTCATCCAAGGTGAGAATTGAATTTATAAAGACTCTCCATAGGAGACCTCATGGCTGAAAAAAATGAAGACTTTATTAAGAAATAATGGTTTCAATAAGTCAAAGTTGTAGAGGCAATTTTAATGCACAAGTGTAAGTTCATTTATAGGTAGGTAAGTAGGTTCTATATTTGTTCCCCTTGAATTTGATTTGATGTAAATCTAGATGACTTCTGAAGTAAGGCCATAACAGGAAATAAAGCTAGTACCTTGCCCACTGGAACATTATATAAGATCCCGAAGGCTGCCATACTTGGAGAAAGACCTAACTATCCCATGTAAAAGGATTGTCTAGACAATCTCAGAGTCTCTATGAAAAGAGAAGCCACGAAGACCATCAGTTAGTTGTTCCATGTGAAACTTCATCAAAGACAGCAGGAAAAACAATGCAGCCATGCCTTTCTGAAATTAGTGAGCCACACAAGTTCCCTAAGGAATTTGTTTTGAAGTGATGAACTTAACTTGTGGAATTATGTATATGTCCAGACAACAACAGGTTAGCTTTCTGTGGTTGTGAGAAATTACGTGAGGTAAGCAACTTGAGATAAGAAAGGGATTTTTGTTTTTGGATCACCTCTCATGTATTTTGTTCTGCTGTTTGGGGTCCATAGTAAGGCAGAACATCACGGCTGGAAGCATGCGGTCAAGAAAAGTGGCTCCCCTTACAATGAACAGCGGGGGAGCAGAGAGGGAGGTTAGCAAACACTGGAAAGAAAGAGTGTGAGAGAAACCTGTTCATACAAGAACAAGGGTCTAACACACAGTATATCCTTCAGGGCACAGTCCACAGGGGTTCACTTCCTCCAAATACTGCACACCTCCTACAGTTCCTGTCATCTCCCTATATGTCCTGTTCTATAATCAATCCATCAGATCCCCTTAAAGCCCTTCAGCTTTCAATCAAGCCTGTAGCACATGGCCTCAGGGAGGACATTTTAGAACCAAACGATAACAGAAGGCAATCTCATTAATATTTATTAATTTATATGCAGGAATCTACACACAGATGTCTATTCATGAATACATAAATTCAATCTTTCATCTATATTTTATACATTCTTCAAAACTTTCAATTTAAGATTTATTGTTAGACCTCAAAAAAGAATTAGGAAGATGATAAATTGTGCACCCTTATTTTGGAAATTGAGGACTCTTAACGTTACTCAACTGGAAAGCACATAATTCAGGTAATAACATGGAAGCAGAAATGCTACAAATGACAAAGAATATTTTTATTGGGAGTGGACCTTGTTATGACTTTGAGAGCTATTGGAACAGTAGTGTAAGATGTCCCTTCCACATGTATTGATGAGTCTCACATGTCATTTCCATTTTCTAAATCTCATACAAAACATCTTCTGTGACTAATGCAAACCAAAAACCATGCAAGGAAGTTCTAGAAAATGCAATTTAGTACAGGTGACTGAATCATGGGCTGATATCCAGCAGTTGCAAAAGAAGAGGGAGCAGAGCCCAGAAAACACACATACACACACACACACATACACAAACACACACACAGACACACACACACAGACTCACATACACAGACACACACACACACATACACAAACACACACACACAGAGACTCATATACACAGACACATACACACAGACTCACACAGACTCACATACAGACACATACACAAACACACACACAGACACACAGACAGACTCACACACACAGACACACACACACAGACTCACACAGACTCACATACATACACACACACACACACACACACTCACAATCTATTTGTTATGTGATGACTTCTCTCATCTTTGATGAAGCCACCCATCCTTGCTTAACAAGTAGAAAGAGTTCTCTAGATTGATTTATCCACATAGGACATTTCAATCAAAATATTGACCTTCCTTTTGACCTTTGCTACCATTCATAATTCATGCTTTTGTTTCAATTCACTACTTTCTTTAAGCACTTCTTACTAAGTAAATATATTCTTGAATACAACCATAAAAATGAGATTAACCATTTACTCACCATTATCAGTTGTACTTGAGTGAATAAATTAATTATGTCTTCATGCTGAGCCATTGGACCCATGACCATTTGAAAAAGCCAATGCCAAGCTATGGGAAAAGATATGAATAAATACTCAGGGACATTTATGATTGTTTTTGCTAATTGGACAGATAATACACAACAAATTCATTCTTAGAAAAATAGTGCATTTTAATTTATTTCTTTTGTTGATTTGTAAGACAATATTTTTTTTCTGTTTCTTTTTTAACCTCCTTATTATTTGGAATCTGAGCCTGAGGAATCATAGCTAAGGCTAAAGGTATGAATGTCATTGTTTTCTTGAGCCTAGAGAAGCTTCTCCGAGCATCAAGTCCTAGGAAAAACAAGGAAACAGGGCCAGGTGAGTCTTCCAGACTATTCTAATGGGATAAATAAGAAAAAGTAAGAGTCTGGGTTTCAGAAATGATAACATACAGAAGGATTAGAGCAGATAAACTATGGGAGACATGAGCTGGAGAGACAACTTGGCAGTTAAGAGCACTGGATGCTCTTGCAGAAGGGCTGGGTTTGGTTCTCAGCACTTAACTGGCTGTTCACAACTATCCCTACCTCCAGTTCCAGGGGATCTGACACCCTCTTCTGGCCTTTACAGGCATCAGGCATGCACTCAGTGCACTACATACATGCAGGCAAAGGACACATAAAACAAAAATAAAGCTTTATTAAAAGAGAAATGGGAATAAAGGCAGAAAGGAAGAGCTCACCTCCAAACCTTCCTAACAGGCTTCAGTTTTGAACATGGACAAGGAAATTCTTTTCACCACAAACTTCTGGAAGACCGTGTTTGTCCATGAGGAAAAATGAAATGAAATGAAAAGACCCAGAACTATACCAAATAGAAATGGTGGTACAGAACCTAGAATTTTCAGTAGAGTGATTCAGAAGCAACATATAAGGATCAACAACCCTTGACACCTTGCAGATCTCCTGGTGTACACTTTAGCTTTCATATTTGCTCCAGAAGTGTCCACTATGACCATATAGAGTCCACTATCCAACATCCAAAATCATCTTAAAATCATAAAAGACTTACTCAACACTGGCACGTGACAGTTCCTGTGCCACCATACTATTTCTTAAGATGACAAACAGCAATGCCATCTATAGACTGCTCCTGGATGGTGCTGTTGACCTTAGGTTGACCAGTGAGGTATGGAAGAAGCTGGGCATGAATGAGGTTGTCACCGGAGCCTGTCACTGAAGCAGTAGCTGTTCTTACAACAATGGTTGCTACCTTTTCTTTTCTTTTTCTGGAAAAATGAAACAAAACAAAGCAAACAAAAACACGGCTGTCACAGGAAAGCCATGTCTAATGGTCACTCTGGAATCCCATTCAAGTTCAGAGCAAATGGAAAATAATAGCATTATAGGGAAAAAACATTATTTCAAGGAAAGAACAGGAGTTAAATTTACTTTGAAATAACCCCTGTGTGTCATAAGGAGTTCAGCTTATTCATTACTGTTACAATTCTGACATGACAGAACTGTCATAAGCATCCAAGGTCCATTCTCAAGGTGACAGAGAATGTAAGAGAACACACTCTAGAGAAGAGTGATGAGCCATGTTGTGAGAATTCCTCCCAGGGGAGCCATAAGCAGCAACTTCCCCTCCTCAGAAGGTCCCAATGACAAACCAAAGTCAGATCCCACCAGAGTTCACCCTGGAGAACCAATGAGTTTTTTTTTAACTTACCTACTTACAGAGCAGAGAAGAAGGATTATGGACAATAACTCTAGCCTTAGGATATCTGACACCCTATTCTATCCTCCTCAGGCACCTGCATTCATACACACACACACACACACACACACACACACACACACACACACACATACATGCACGCACGCACACACGCACACACGCACACGCACACACATACCCCTAAAAATAATGAAAATAAATATTTTTACAATATCTATCCCTTCAAATTTTCCATATACCCCTTTTTGCTCTCTTTCAAATTCATGACTTCTTTCTTCATTAATTATTGTAACATGCATCCATGTATGTGTATATACATAAATATTTCTAAATACAACTTCCTCACTCTGTATATTGCTTATATGTATGCTTTCAGGGGAGACACAAGTTCACAGCAAACTCCCAGATCCTCTGTCCCTTGCAATCTCTCTGCCCCCTTGTCTCCAATGTTCCTTGGTCCTTGGGTGCAGTTGTGTTCGACAGATGTATCTGGGCTCTATAACTCTGCATTTTGATTGGTTGTAGTTTTTCTGTACTGGTCTCCATCTGTTGCAAACCAGTGTTAAAAAATTCTCTCTGTCTTTCCCTTTTCCTAGCCTCTTTCTTACTTCTTTCCATCCCCTCTTCCTACTTTCTAGCCTTCTTTTTCAAAACAGAAGGTAGCCTGACGGCTGTCATATTAGTGTGTCCAAATGTGAAGGGGAGTTTGGATGAAGTTGCCTGCATGACATGGACAGTGACTCAAATATTCCAGTCTATCAGAATGTTGTACATTTTAAACTTGTAACAAGAGAAGCAGCAGAGGCTGCTGGAAGGGAAGTGTGCATTTCCAGTCATAGTCAAAACAAATCAGGCAGAAGCCATCTTTGCACATCATTTATAAAGTGAATTTGTTGTAGGAAATTCTACTTTCAATTAGTCCAAATGACAGTTCCTTTGTTATACATTAAGAAATACATAGTGTCTTTTGTGTAGAATTCTATTCTTATACTTAATTTGAGATGGCTCTTGGCAAGTTAAGGGTTTAAAAGATGAACTATAAAGGTCATGTTAGACTTCAGTGAGCAGGTCAAAGGCACTACCTACATCAGAAATTTAGAAGAAAAATGACGACAAGATGATAGAGCCTGAGACTGTAAGACACCTGTTTTGATGTGGCTTCCCGGAGAAATCTGTATACAAAAAATTTGTATGATTGAGATACTTAGAAACATCTTGTACTCTGTAGCTTTGAAGGAAACGGTAAGGGGTGCAGCCACCTGTGCTACATTTCCATTCGTAGTATGAAGGATATGCCTCATTGGTCTCTCTTTGGCTGTTATGTATTTATTCAGACTTCTGCCTTGTACTGTTTTTTTTTTTTTTTTCTGTCAATTTCCTTACATATAACCGATAAGAAACTAAAATTATCTGAGGGCTTTTTTTGGCACAAAGATGTTACTGACATTGTGTGAGGATGGTTTCAACTTTTAAAAATTTCCAATAATCAACTCATAAACCCTCTGGTTAAGAGAAAACTCCCACGAAAAAGAAAAAGAGGCCTTTATGTAGCAGAAGTTTTCTCTGGTCCTGCCCAGCCCCACAGACCCTGCAGCTGCTTATAAAATAATCACTCAGAAGCTTATATTTATTAAAACTGCTCAGCCATTAACTCAGGCCTACCCCTGAATAGCTCTTACATTTAAACTCAGCTCATTTCTGTTAATCTCTATGTCGCCACATGTTCCGTGGCTTTACCTGTGTGCTGTTACATGCTGCTCACTGGACAGAGGGCTGATGTCTCCTGACTTAGCCTTCCAGCCTTCCTACCATTCTCCTTGTTTGCTTACCCTACCTGTACTTCCTGCCTGGCTACTGGCCAATCAGCATTTTATTTATCAACCAATCAGAGCAACACATTCATAGCATACAGAGCAATGTCACCCATCATTTCCCCTTTTCTTTCTATTTAAAAGGAAGGTTTCAAGTTTAACATAGTAAAATTACATATAATAGAACAGTTATAAAGCAAGAATTATAGTTACAATGTCTAGTCTATTTGTATTTGGCAAAATTAAAGATAATATTCTATATTTGTGAGTCTAAGGTTTCATATCTAACATATCTCTTATCATAACCAAGGAAAATTATGACTATCTAGTCTTCAACTACATCAAAGAACTCAGAAGGATATATTACCTAAGTAAACAGGAAGAGCATTGTAAGCAACTTCCAAAAATCTAGACTGACAGAGACAGCTGCCCGCCTGGACAGTCATACAAAGTTCCTCTGTAATGTTGGGCCATCCATCCATCTTCAGCCCACAGGCCTAGTCTCTCAGTCACTTTTCTCTGTGTCCTGTAAAATGTCTGGCAATTTCTTCTGTGAAACAGGAACCTGAAGAACCATCTCACCTTGTAAAGTTCAGTTGGTTACCTTACTATGGGTCCTGCATGTCCAGTCGAGACAACATTTTGTCAAGCAGTCCAGGCAAGAACAGTTTCTTGCACAAATGGCTATTTTTGCCAAGAAGATAAATTCCATATGGAGTGTCTTCAACCCCTATCTTTCTTTTTGAAGTAAATCAGTGCTTCCAGGAGCAGACATGTCTCACTGTCCAGAAAGTCTAAGTTTTTAAAACATTTTAAATGCCATATTCTGTTGGTCTTTGAAATGTTTGCAGATTACCTATCTATTTGAAATATATATATGTATACCTAGAAAACATACATAACTGTAAGTTTGACTATCATAGAAGACTAATTATTAATCTGTATTTCTCAACTATACATTATAATTTTAAATGAGTTGCACAAACAAAATACTTTAAACAAGAGGAGAAATATACATACAGTATAACAAAATTAACTTTAAATTTGTATCAATAAACTAAAATCATTATCAATATAAAACATTTTAAACAAGTTGCTCTTTAAAAGTAGATTCAATAATCTACCCTTTCATCCTATCATATCTATATCATATTCCCTTTTTTCTTTAGAAACATATTGACCATGACCAATAACAATTTGTAACCAACAATCTAAACAAAGACGGCCCACCATAGACCATGCAGTTTGTAAGTAAATATAAGCCTCTGTGAGTTTAATTGGGTACGAGCGGCTACAGGAAAACTTCCAGCTACACCTTTAAATGAATGATGGTTGATGATGTCATGATGATACCATAGACATGTTCACTTTTTCTGGAAATGGACTTCACCTTATAGTTACTTTTTAAAAGATTTTTGTGCCTCCTAGCAAGCTAGATTTTTAGAGACAAAAAAAAAAAAGGCGTGTTAATTATGTTTGGGTCCATGTTGGAGCACTGAAAATTAACTTTAAGCAACTTTGAGAACTTCTAGAGTTCAGTTGGAAATCATCATAGGAACACATACTGGCTTCATAGACATGCCTTGTTTTTCTCTCAAAGGATGAGGTTTAGAATATTTTTTTAGGTTTTTTTCAGGATAACAGAGGTGGAGAATAAACTCTGAAGAAAGTTTCTCCCACACCTCAGGCCCTGCTCATATTGCCCATTCTGGCTAGACCTAAATAAATTCCCACATCAACTGGTAGTACTTGAATGAAAGGTCAGCATTCCATTCTACAAAGTCAAAAAGAAGTCCAGAGAATAAATATAGGGTTTGTACACATCATTCTAATTCTTGGGGCTTTGAGGCAATTGTACGTGTGATTTATTATGTTATTTGTTCTCTACTATAGTGTTCTGCTGCTGTGCCACAATTGTACATGTAAGTGTGTAATAATTTGAAACATCAAGCTGTTTGAAATAACAGACCTACCATCCCTTCTGACTACTGAGTTTGAATATCCATTGATAATAATAAATATGGTTTTGCTACCCAGGGGGGAAAAACCCCTTATGTAAAAGTTTTCCCTCAGAGCCATTTTTATACCTGAAACCTAGAATCTAGCACTCAACTTATTTCCTAGCATCTAAAGGGAAATGAGAAGAGAAAGGTTCCTTGTATGCAGCATTCTTCCATTTTCATGAGAAAAGAGATTGCCTTTACTCATGTTGAAAACAAAGTCACCAGAGAGAATTGTTAAGGCTCCTGGAAGGTGAAGGGAATGTTGGTTTTTAGAACAAGGACATCTGCCTTCCGTGTTTTGCTCTCTGCCTCCAGCATTGTCTAAAAAAAAAGTCTCAGGGCTAGAATACAATATGCATGTGAAATCTGTTAACTAATTTATACCCTTCTGAAGAATGATGCTATATCCAGAGACATTAACTTTTCATGTACTGATAGATTATACTATATACTTAAATATATTGCTATATAAAAATACAAAATATACTTAAGAGTGCACTCAAATTTATATTTCTGATGTTCCTCAATAGCATTTTAAGCCTCTAGAACAGGAACACTGCTATTATAAGCTCACACACAAGTAAATTTCACATATTACAGAATTGACTCTCTCCAAAGCAAAATAAAATAAAATAAAATAAAATAATAATAATATCTATGCTATGGCCTAATTTTTTATTACTCATGATTTATTAGAGGACTGTGCTTGGGCATGTTAAGTTTCATGTAATAATTACAAGGAGTTGTAGCGATTTCTATTGCAGTTATTGGCAATATAGTGCTAGAAGTGTTCTAATATTTCAAGTTAAGCTAGCTCATCCTTATAAGAACTATGTGGTTCTCAAGAGCATCGAATTGTTGGGAACTGCCACTTTTAATGGGAATGTGATGAAAAGTTCTGTTTTCATATCTCTTAATGCAGTGTTATTGCCATTAATGAACTCCAGCTCCTTGTAAGAACAAATAAACACAAAGCAAAACAAAGATCCTACAGGGACAGCTTATACCCATCTCAGCTCTCTAAAAGCACCTTCAGAGAGAGACTTTAGCAGGCACACACTCAGAGAGTAAAATGTTCCCCATGTACCATGATTTCATATTGCTGCTGCTATCTACTCAAGATCAAGGGTTTTGTTTTGTTTTGTTTTGTTTTTGGTGGTGGTGGTGGTTTTTCGAGACAGGGTTTCTCTGTAGCTTTGGAGCCTGTTTTGGAATAGCTCTGTAGACCAGGCTGGGCCTCGAACTCACAGAGATCCGCCTGCCTCTGTCTCCCGAGTGCTGGGATTACAGGTGTGTGCCACCACTGCCCAGCAAGTTCAAGTTTTATTGGCACTGGAGAGAAAGGTACGTATCCAGGATAGGAAAGAGTACCATCAAAAACTAAAATGTCCAAAGTAAGAATGGAAGACATCAAACTTGCCTACACACACACACACACACACACACACACACACACACACACACACACAAAGCGTCCTTTTACTGTGTCACTGTCTTCATGGCATTTTTGGTTTCATTTTGTTTGTTTGTTTTGGCCTAATTGCAATACTGATCACACATTTTTACAACAGTGTCCCCAGATACTGGTAAAATCTGCTGAATTATGGATAAAGTGGGGAGAGGCCAGGGTGTTGGTTAGCACAACAACAGTTTATGATATTTGGAAATAGATTCTTAAGAGAGTCTGAGAATCCCAGCTCTCAGATGCACTTTGGAAGATCATCTAATCCACCTCCTAACTCTGCACTCTGCTCAGTTTCCACCTAAATTAGACAGTGGCTATTCCAACACATCCCTCATTATCCCAGGAGAATATCAACTAGTGATTTTATAACCCTGAATTATTTCACCCAGTCAAGAACCTAGGATTAAGAAAATCCCTCCTGTTTAAAGTGATTATCCAATATAGTAAATGGGGAAAAAAAACTTACAGAGAGTGAAGCAAGATTCTGGTCTGCTGCCTATAAATAAATATGAGTCCATGAACATACTTGAAAATGGCTCTGGAGAAAATGCCTCCTAAGACCAAAGCACTACCTCTTATTGATGCCACAAACCTTTCACACGTGTTCAGTTTCCCTGTTTGAAACATTGCTCATCATCAGTGAAGAAACTGCCAGTCTGTGGTCCAGTTCAACCAAGAGCCACCTTTAGCCAGATCCTGATGCAAATACTAGTCTAAGTTAGACACACCACCCTGTATTGTCACATCTTCTTCCTGGATATTTTTTATAAGAAACTTGTTTGTTGTTACATTTTCCCATTACCAAAATTAATGGTAAGTTCTTTGCCTTAAGCTTCATTCTGGTTCAAAGAGAATATCCCAAGTAGTGTTCATTTTAAACTCTCTAGTTCAAATTTTCTTCACAGTTCTTTTTCCTTTTGAAATCAAATCTGCATACATTGAAATGCACGCATCTTAAGTATCTAGATCTAGGCATTTTTGCAAGCAGCATACACTTGTGTAACTCATACCCCATGAAAAATGTAGAGCTTTTTCATTCCCTCAAAAAGACTTAACATGCTGTTACATCTGAATTCTCAACACCAAAAACAAAAAACAAAACAAAACAAAAAACCCAAAACTTTTCACTTTGTTTTTTCACAGATGAGCTTTGTTTGTCATAAGATTATGTGTGTGTGTGTGTGTGTGTGTGTGTGTGTAATTTGTGTGTAATTACATGTGTGTGCAAGTGTGCATGCATATACACATACACATATGTTTTCACATATAATATGTAACTCAGGATATAATCATCATGTCTGACTTCTTTCCCTTCCCATAATTGTTATCTATTTCTTCAAGTTGATATATTTCTTTTTATTGAAGAACATTCTATATTTTAAGTGCACAAAAATTTAGTTGCTTCCCGTTGATAAAAAGTTACACGTTTTCCAGGTTATTTGTTGTTATAAATAGAGGTGCTGCTAGCATTTTTACTCTAGTATTTATGTGGATGTGTTTTTTATTTTTCTCTGGTAAATGTCTTGAAACAAAAATTTTGGAATAAATATTAGTATTATATAATAGATATTAATATTATATATATTAAACTCTATGAGCTGTCAAACTATTTTCCAAATTTCCTTCACTGTTTTCTCTCTTGGGGCTAATATAGAAGAACTACATTTGTTTTCCAATCTTGCCAAAACTGGTACCAAATACTTTTTAAATTTTAGCCTTTCTAGAAGATTGGAAATGGCATCTCATCAGAGATTTGGTATTTGATTTCCAATAGCATTATGTCTGTTTGTCTATTACTGTATCATTTTTCCCATAAATCTACCCATTGCCTATATACATAACTAAATTTGGATTGTTTTAGTTCCTGTCTATTTGACTAAATTTTAGTGTGATAAATACTACCTGCATATTTGCATGTGGAATTTTCTCAAAATTCTATTTTGAGGACAAGAAGTTTAAATTTGAGTTAAGCACAATTTACTGTTTTCTGCTATATTTATTCTCCTCCATGTTCTACTTAAGAAATGCTTGCCCAACTGTGCCCAAAGACCCCATGCTTCTTCTAGAAGTTATATAATACTTGGTTTTATTTTTAGGTCCATATTTCCCTTGAAATTTTGTGTGGCTTGGCAAACAAAGGTTTGAAGCTTATTTTGTTTTCCTATGTAGATTCACATATGGAGAAAATGCTGGGTAAAAGTGGCTACATTTTCTTTGAATTGCTGTTCTAAATCGCTTTGATAGCTTCATAAAAGTCAGTTTGCACAACTGGGAAAATTTGAGCATGACCTAAAAAGAAGATGTGGAAATAAGAAGGTGGATGGTCTGGGGACCTGTCCAATGGTGGACATTTATGTTCATTTTGTGTCTTGGCTATTGTGGAAAATGCAGGGATGATCACAAGAGTACAGATATCTCTTCGACATTTTGAATTCATTTCTTTCAGTCATATATGCAATAGTGGGATTGCTGGCTCCTGGACAGTCATAGTTTTAATTCTGGAGGGAATCTTCATACCTGGCTGTAAAATATTCACCTCTGTTTCTTTTTAGAGTGTCTTTTCCCTCCCTTCATGTTTAATCTTACTTTTTAAAAAAAGATTTATTTATGTCTACAGTGTTCTGTCTGTATGTATGCCTGCAGGCCAGAAGAGGGCAGCAGATCTTATTACAGGTGGTTGTGAACCACCATGTGGTTGCTGGGAATTGATTGAACTCAGGACCTTTGGAAGAACAGCCAGTGCTCTTAACCTCTGAGCCATGTCTCCAGCCCCATAATCTTTAAATTTTTAATCCATTTCAACTTGGTGTGTCTGATATGAGAAAAGCTCTAATTTCATTCTTGTGCATGTATATAACTTGTTTCTCCAATACTATTATTTATAAAGCAACATCTTCCTGTTGTGTGTGGTTGAAACCTATCATGAAAAGCAGTTGGCTGTGTTTTCACCAAAGAGATTTCTTCCCTCATCTACTGGTCTTTGTGCCTATTTTTGAACCAATTCTATGCTGTTTGGGTATAGTGTAGTTCTGCCTCTGCCTCCTGAACACTAAGATTACAGACATGCAGATAATATAGTTTCAAGACAAGAAGTATGACATCTACCCTTTTTATTTCTTTTCCTTGAATTGTTTAGTTTTTCAGGTCTTTATTGGTTACATGTGCATGTGTGAAGTGTTTTTCCTATTTCTGTGATGACTATGTTGAGTATTTTTATGTGAATTGCTTTGAATATAGATCACTTTTAGATGTCAGGGATATTAAAACAATATTCAATTCTTCACACTGATGAATGTGAGGTAATCAATCCACTTATGTTTTAAATTTTTCATCAATATTTAATTGTTGACAATATATAAATCTGTACTTCTTAGTAAATTATTCCTAAAAATATTTTAGTGTTCAGTAAGATATCCCAGAAGGTAAGAATGCTTTCTGGTAAGCCTCATGACCTAAGTCCATCTGTGGGACTCACATGATAGAAGAAGACTCCTTCATGTTATCCTCTGACTTCTATGTAGATGTTATGGTGTGTGTGTGTGTGTGTGTGTGTGTGTGTGTGTGTGTGTGTGTGTACACGTGTGTGCGCATGCGCATGTGCATATAGAGGGCTACACCAGTTAAAAATGTAAAAAGGTCTATGGTATTATAAATAGAATTTTCATTTCTTTACATATAGTTTCCTATTAATATACAAAAACATTGTGAGTTTTTATACGTTGATTTTGGATCCTGTAACTTCAATGAGTTAATTCTCACAGTCATAGACTGTCACTGTACATAGGACTGTGCCATCTCCCAACAGGGAGATGTTAACATACTCTTATTCTGTTTATACTCCTTTAATTTCTTACTGTGGTTCAGACCTGCAGTACTATATTCAAGAGACACTGCAAATTTTTGCTTGCTTGCCCTGTTCTATATCTTATAGGCAAAAAATTATAGGTGATATGAATTGTGGTTTATCACTTCTACTATGTTTATGGCACTGAGGTAAATTCACTCTATACCTAGATCTTGGAGAGATGTTTAAAATTTATTTAAATATTTTTGCACACTATATTTTGGTCATAATCTTCCCCTCCAGCTCTTTCCAAATCCCATCTACATCTCTACCCACTCAACTTTATGTTCTTTTTCTCTCTATCAAAAAAATTCATAAAAATCAGGGGGTGGGGAATAAAATTACAATCAAAACAGACAAATTAAAAAGAAATTAAATTGATAAGACAAATGCTAAAACAAAAGTATACACACACACACACACACACACACACACACACTGTGGAGTTCACTTTGTGTTGAGAAACTAGTCTGGGGCATTGGACTTACTCTAGAGTATGGTTGTTAAACACAGTGATACTCTATTAGAGAAAATTGATTTTTCCCTTCCCTAGTAGGTATTGCAAATAACTTTTTGATCAGGGATGAAACTTTGTGTTCAACTCCTTTTCTCCATGCTGGGATTTTATTTGGTTTGATCCTATGCAGGTCCTATGCATGCTGTCACAGTCTCTGGTTCCATAATAGTATCACCCTGTTGTATCTGGAAGATACTATTTTGTTGGAGTCATCCACTACCTCTGTCTCTTACAATCTTCTTACCTTGTCATCCACACAGTTCTGTGAACCTTAAGTGGTGGTGGTGGTGGGGGTTTGGGGAGGTGATAAAGACATCTCATTTCTCATTTAGCACCCAATGCTCCAAAGTCTCTTTGCACATTGTCTAGTTGTGGAACTCTTTGTTAATGATCACCTACCCCATGAAGAAATTTCTCTCATGAGGGCTGAGCAATGCTCTCCTCTACGTGTGTAGGAATGTGTCATTTCATTAAAACATGATGGTGAGATTTGTTGAGTGCTTTTTCTATGCCTGTTGAAATCACGTGGCTTTTATCTTTTTTTCCATTGATGTGATGTGGCATTTACATTTTGATCCAGAGTACATATCAGATCATGTATTTCCTTTGCTATTTTCTGTCAGAATGATCTGTCTGTCATTAAAAGGAGAATGTTGAATCAGATACTACTGTTGTATTGCAGTCTACTTCAGGTCTATCAATACTTGTTGCACATATTTAGTTAACTTTGTTATCTGTTGCACCCTCTCACTGCACTGGCTCCCTTATTTTATATAACAGCTTTCTTGCTTTTTTAAGGTCTGTCTTTTATTTAAAATTTGTTTTGTGTAAAATTAAAACACAAATATAATTTTAAAAAAGTTTTAAAAAATTTGTTTTGTATGGCCTAGATCCTGCGATCACCAGTCCCTTCTTGTTTTCATTGGCATGGGCTATCTTTTTCATCCCTTCATTTTTGAGTCTCTCTGGGCCTTCTAGATGAGTCTCTAACAGGTAGCATATATTGGGTCTTTTAAATAATGTTTGTTAATTCATCCACTATATCTTTTTGAATGGGGTATCTGTATTTAAGCTTATCATTGAAAGGTAAAACTGTCTTTCATCCTATTGATTTCTAAAGTTTTGGTTCCTTTCTTCCTTAATTGCTCTCTTCCTTTAAAGTGAAATTCTGTCTCCCTTCCTCCCCTACCCTGTCCTTCCCCCTTCCCCATGGTCCTACTGCATAACTCAGGTTGGTCTCCAACTCCTGATTCTCTTGCTTCCCCTTCTTTAGTTCCTGAATTACACATGTGGGACACTGCACCCAGCTCGATTTGTCTTTAATAGCGAGGTTTGATCTTCATTTTGTTTTTTTGTTATCGGTCTATGTGTCTGTTACATGTTTGTACTCTCTCATTACTGTGTAGCTTTCAAAAGTTCCTACAATTAAAACAGTGTATTTTAAGCTAATTAGCAGTTTTAAATTTGATGACAAAAAGAAAAGCCTCCACCCTTCCAATTTCTATCATGTTTTGAGTTTAGAATATAAAAATTTACATTGTCTTGTACTGTATATCTGGATCTTAAGAATTATTCTAGCTATCAATATTTCAGGAATTTTCTATTTTTACCTTAACAGTAAACATGGTGACTTTTCCAGCCCCATTTCAAAGCACCGGGCACTGGATTTGACTCTGTGTTTTAAGCAATGAGTTCTATGCTTTCACATTCCTAATAAGCATTCTTTCCTTTAGCCTGGAGGATTTCCTTCCTCCTTTCTCCCAAGCCAGGTCTCCTGGTGATAGACTTCAAGCCTGGCTTTTCTCTCCTTTCTTTTTCTCTCCTTTTGGTCTAGAAAAGCCTTTATTTCTCCTGATTCCTGGGAGACAGCTTTTCTCCTGGTTTCTGGGAGACAGCTTTCTGGGGAAGAGTTTTCTTGCTTGACATTATTTTTTTGTTGTTGTAGCCTTTCAGCACTTTGACTATATCCCCACTCTCTCTTGCTGTGTGTTCCATGCTGGGAAGTCTGCTGCAGAGGACATGAGGGCCACCTTATTTACTTCTTTTCTTGGTCTGCTTTCCAGAGCCTCTTTTTATCTTTGAATTCTGATGGTTGGACTCAGGATTAGTTGAGTTGCCATTGTGTAGATGTCTACTTTTCCACTTCCCAGTGGTTAGGATTAGTAATGGTTGAGTGTCTCCTAAGGCTTCTAAAGTTGATATTAAATCCACATTGTGAGTTGTTAGTAAGACTGAATCTTCATCTAGCTAAGACGTGTAGAACTAGAGTTTTGGATAGGTGGTTAGGACTGGATAAGGTAATTGGGGTTGAGAAAGACCCAGAGACAGGCCTGCATGCTTCCTGTCTCTACAATGCAATATCATGTGTCACCTCAGGACTGTCCTCAGGAGCCTTTCATCAAAGTGATACTTCCTGCTTGCTACACATAACCCAAAACAAATCTTTTTTCTCTTTAAAAAATATTTATTTTAGATATTATCATATAACTATATCATCTTTCCTCCCTCCAAACACTCTCATATGTCCTTCCTTGTTCTCCTTCAAATTTATGGCCTGTTTTTTCATTAATTGTTATTACATACATATGTATGTCTACATACATATATCTTCCTAAATATAACCTGCTCAGACTGTATAATGTTACTTGTGTATGTTTTCAGGGCTGACCATTCGGTATTGGACAACCAATTATTGTGCTCTTCCCTGGGGAAGACTATTCCCCCTGTTCTCAGCATCCCTTAGCTCCACATAGTTCTCTGTGTAGGGTTGGGGCCTCGTGGTACTGGGTTGTTTGCAACACAAAATGAACTAATACACCTGCATATTTACATAGTTTCTCCAGGTTTGGGAGAGCTTCTGCTAGTAATTCTATCCTTCTGTTTTTAGAGACAGAATCTTGCTATGTAGCCCTTGATGGCATCAAACTTGCAGCCATCCTCCTGTCTCTATCTTCCAAGGACAGGAATGACAGGGTGAGCCACCGTACCAGCTGCTGCCCCTAACTCCTTCTGTAAGGTCTTATTCTCTTCCTTTTCCTTTTCCTTCCTGGGTTCTGGTGAAAGGATGGTTTGCTCTCTCTCGCTACAGGCTAAAAATCCCATATGCCTTTCCCTTCGCCTTCATTCTATTTTCTGTTCTTCATGCATATTTTCCCAGACCCTTTCTTCTTGACTATTCTGCTCTTGATGCTCTAATATACTTTTTGTTCCCATTTCATCCACTGTATTTGTAGCTCTGTAATTTAATTTATTATTCAATTTTCTCTACTACATCTTTCATTCTGGCTCTCCTTCACTACATGGAGTCAAGTGTTCTGAGCTTCCTTAAAAGATCTAGTTTCATCCTTTTCTGTTGGCTCATAACCACCTCCCCGCTCAGTTTACACTGCTTTACTTTGTCTGTTTGCTGCTGCCATGCTTCCCTGGTAGTTCTTGTTCCTTGTGGGCAAACACCAGGATCTGAGCATTTGAAGGAGTAGGGGCTGCTCCAGTCTTCACAGCTGGCTTTGCTTGGGAAAGCTTTGTGGCAGACATGACACTTTGGCATTTTTGAAACCCTGTGACTGCTGGTTCTCTGCCAAGAGCTTATGATTTAATATGGCAAATGCAGTGTTGTGATGGGCCAGGAGCTGAGGGAAGATCCTTTCTATGCCACACCCTTTAATGCTTGACACAGAGACTGCTGCCTTCTGACTGAGCCTTGTGTTGCTGGTGTTCGTAACCAGTGGTGCATGCCAGAAACTGAACTTGCCATACAATCATGGGGCTGTGTGGTACCACCTGGCACTGGGCTGAGTTACTGTTGTGAAAGTTAGAGCCATGTGGTTATCCCAGTGCTGGCTTTTCTAAGGAAGGGCTTGTTGGTGAGATACAGGGCAAAATTCCTGTGCTCTCTTCCCTCTTTCTCCCAAGCAGAAGATATTTCTCTAGGTCCTGTGACTCCTGAGGTTGGGAGAAAGATGATATGGATAATGTAAAACTGCCCTTCCTACCTTCATCAATGTGGCTTATCGTGTTATGTGCTATATCCAGAGAGTCCCTTGCTCTCCTCCTCCCTACACCATGTGCTACTTTAATTTCCCTATTTGCCATTTGTGAGCTCACCTTAACTGAGTACCTTTTTTTTTTTCATTTAAAAGTTGCTTGTTCTTCACTGTGAATTTGGAGTTCATGTACAAATTATTTATGTATTTTAGCTGCATATATCTTCTTGGCTATAAGATTTGTAAACTTTTTCCAGTCTGAAATTTGTCTTTTTATATTCTTAGCAATGTAATTCACAGTGCAGAAATTTTTAATTGTTTTGAAGTCAATCTGTGAGTTTCACTCCTTTGTAGACTATTCTTTTCATATCATATCCAGGAACAGTTAGCCTAAATGAAAATTTCTCTTCTAACTTTCATTTTAATTTTATGCTTTATTTTTCAGGTTAGGATTTTTTTTTTTTTTAATAAATGGGGAAGTCTGAACCAAGATCAATTTTGTTGTATATGGATTGTGATGGCTTGAATAACAACAGCCTCCATAGGCTCATACATTTTAATGCTTAGACACCAGGAAATGGAATTCTTTGATAGGATTAGATGGTGTGGCCTTGTTGGAGGAAGTGTGTCATGGGGGGTTAGCTTTGAGGTTTCAAAAGCCCATGTGAGGCCCAGGCGCTCTCTCTCTCTCTCTCTTTCTCTCTCTCTCTCTCTCTTTGCCTGTAAATGTGGCTCTCAACTACTTTTCCAGTACCAAGACTGCCATGCCTGCTGCCATGTTCCCTGCCTTTATGATAATGCACTAAGCCTCTGAAACTGTAAGAAAGCCCTAATTAAAAGCTTTCCTTTTAAAGAGTTGCCATTGGTCATTGTGTTTCTTCCAGCAACAGAACACTGACTAAGACAGACGTTAGTACCGTGGAGTAGAGTACTGCTGTGACAGTCCTGATCATGCTTTTTGTTGGAGGAATATGGTAGACTTTCGGACTTGGAACTAGAGAAGTGATTGGACACTTTATGCGAGGCTCAATGGGCCCCCCTAGTAGGAGAACAGAAGACAGTGCAATGTAAACTACAGGATCAGTTCAAAAAGTTTAGATGGGAAGAATATTAGTTAGTGGCCTACAGACCATTCTTGTGACATTTTGGCATAGAATGTGGCTGTTTGGGACCTGGGCCTAAAAATCTGCCTGAAGCTAAACTTAAGAGTTTTGGATTAATGGCAGTAACAGAGGAGCTTTCAAGACAGCCAAGTGTTGGCTTGCTGTGTGGTTGTTAGTAATCATTCTTATGTAGATCTATATTCAAAAGGAACTGAACAAAGAGAAATACAAAATGTACAGTTTGAGGAGAAAAGGAGCACCAGGAGTATAATGAAACTAAGTCCAGTGCTCAAGTAGTCAAAAAGTTTAAAAAAAAAAAAAAGAAAAAAAGCCTGATGCTAAATGAAATAAAGGAAGTGGTAACCTTGGGGCAAGACTCCATCTGGCTAAGCTTCCAGCTTGTAAAAAAGAATTAAAGAAAAGTTTAAATAGTGAAGGAAACCATCAACAAAAGAAAGCTGATGCAATTGTAATAGAATGAGAGGGGCATGTTCCAGCCCCAGCAAGCAGCAGAACTTGGCAGCTTCTATAGATAAATGCTTCTGGCTTTAAAGTCAAGGATATAAGAAAAGGATTGTGTACTCTTCTCTCCATGGCTAAGGAAAGTCACTGAGGCTAGATGTGTGTCAAGAATGTCCCTGCATGGAGCCCCAGTAAATCATTGAGTGAAGCTGTGAAGGTAAAGCCTGAATTTAGTGGAGACCCCAAAAATAGTTAGAGATGCCAGAGTCATGGGATACCTGCCAGGAGAGCTGCAGACTGGGTATGGCACCAGTCCAAGAGAGAAAAGTGTGTTGCAGTCAACAAAGCTGAATGGAGTGGGAGTTCTGAAGAGCACCTTGACATTGGACAAAGAGATGCAGAATTTGGATTCTGTCCAGCTGCTTTTCAGTCTTTGTTTGGCCCAGTATTTCTTCACTATGCTTCCTTACCTCCCTATTGAAAGGGTAATGTATATTCTGTGTCATTGTATGTTGAAAATATTTTTATTTTATAGGGGGTTACAGTTAAGAGATTACCATGAGTCTGAGAGAGACTTTGAACTTTGGACTTTTAAATGGTGTTGAGATCATGATAGGCAATGGGGACTTTTGATTTAAGACTGAATGGAATACATTTTTGCACTAAAGTATAGCTATAAGTCTATGGGGACCTGGGAGTAGAATGAGGTGATTTGAATAAGAATGGCTCCTAGAGGCTCATATATTCTAATTTATAGTCACCAAGGAGTGGAACTCTTTGATAGAATTGGAAGAATTAAAAGACATGGTCTTGTTGGAGGAAGTATGTCACTGGGGTTGGGCTTTGAAGTTTCAAAATCTTGTGCCAGGCTCATCTGTCCCCTCCCATTGTGTTTACTCTCAATCTCTCTCTGCCTATGAATCAAGATGACATTCTCAACTAATTCTCCAGTACCATGCCTACATGCCTACATGCTCTCTGACTCGATGATAATGGATTAAGCCTCTGAAAATGTAAGCAAGCCCCCAATTAAATGCTTTCCTTTGTAAGAGTGACTGTGGTCATGATATCTATTTACAACAGAACAGTGACTAAGACATGGTTGTTGAATTGTTCTATCATAAAGTTAGAAAGTGTTGGAATTCTCCAAAGGACTTGTTTTGCACCATTGTCCAGAATCAGCTGGCACACTAACTATGATTTTTTCTGAGCTGTATACCTTAAGCTAGAGAATTTTATTAGGGATAGTTTATCACAATAAATATTAGTTGCCCACATTTGTGAGGACACACTCCTAGGCTTATGTTCAGTTAATCTATCTATAGATTTGTCTTGTCAATGTATGTATCTATACCGTCACCACAGTCTTTATTTTTCTTTTTTTTTTTCTTTGAAGTCTTCATGGAGTTAGTCTGTCCTGTTGGCTTCCATTACTTTTTCAAAATTAATTTAGCTTCCAAGTTTCTTTACCTTTACCTACCAATCTAGAGGCAGCCATGTGATTGTGTGTGTGTGTGTGTGTGTGTGTACAATAGGTTGTATCTATTTACAAGTTTCTGCTAGAAGGTTGCTAAGCATATTAGTTTGGCAATTATTGCTCTTACCTATTCCGAGTACTTCAATCCAAGACATGGCTCATCTTGCCTTTTTTTTTAGTTTCTCTCATCAACATTTTATAATATCATGTGTAGAAAAATTGTGTACATCTTGTTAGATTTTTATTATTTGAATTTGTGGTACTATAATAAATCACATATTTCAACATTTTAGGATGTACCCAATATGGATATTTTGTGTCAATTTGATATCTTATAACATACATAAATATTAGTTCTCTGTACTTTTTAATAAAATATATGGGTATTTCCAGTTAAATGATTAACAGAAGTATGTATATGCACACACACATACATTCACACACCCCATACACAATTTGCCAGTCACTGTTTATATCTCCATCTGCTACTGACTGATCATAAAAATCCAACATCCAAAATTCGGGTAAATGTATGTTTTCAACACTACCATTCATCTTGCCTCCTTATCCAACTGTCTTCTAAAAGGTCAGTGTTTCCTAATGAATGCCTCTCTGTTTCTTAAGAGTGCCATCTGAGCCGGGCAGTGGTAGCACACGCCCTTAATCCCAGCACTCGGGAGGCAGAGCCAGGTGGATCTCTGTGAGTTCGAGGCCAGCCTGGGAGTGAGCTCCAGGAAAGGCGCAAAGCTACACAGAGAAACCCTGTTTCAGAAACAAAAAAGAGTGCCATCGTGCTGTCTGAGAACTCTATGTCCCAAGGGATAAGCAGTGTCTGTCTCTCTGATTACTCCCAGCAATCTTGGTTTCTCTGGAAGTTCAGGTAAGAATGACTGAGATTATCTGAATGTTTGTTACTTCCAAAACACATGTTGAAAATTTTAACCCCCTTGGTGATGGCATTAGAAAGTAAGAAGTTTAGAACGTCATTATCAGGTCCTGGGGGGGCCTCCTTTATGCAAGGGATCAGTTTTCCCATAGAAGAGGCCAGAGAGCTATCCCTTGCCATTTTCTGCTATTTCCATGTGAGGAACCTTGTTGTCTATGAAGCAGGAAGGAGCTCTCACTAAAACACCAAATCTGCTGTGACCTTAAAATTTCCAGAGTCCAGAAATACAAGAAATAAATTTCTGTTGCTATGAACCATTGAGTTCATGGGATTTTTGTTTGTTTGTTTTTGTTTTTCGAGATAGGGTTTCCCCGTGTAGCTTTGCACCTTTCCTGGGACTCACTTGGTAGTCCAGGCTGGCCTCAAACTCACAGAGATCCACCTGCCTCTGCCTCCCGAGTGCCGAGTTCATGGGATTTTTACATTAGCAGCTTGAGCATACTAAAAATAACATTCAATATTGATCACCCAAGGTTGTTCTTTTCTTCCCCCATAGAGCTGGAGGCCAAGTGGCATGACACGATCTTAGTGAGAACTCACTGAATGCAAAGCTGTTTGGCATGGTTGCCATGGCTTTCTCTGCTGCATTTACTAACTTGACATTGTCCTTCCTATTGACTTTGGAATTTCTTCAAACTATATTATCAATTAATTCTGTTAGGATTAATAGAAATATTATTTTAAAGATTATAGCTGTTAGATTGAGTTCTCATAGCCCACACGATCCTTCTTTTCAGTTGGCACTTGAAATTTGAAAATGGTATGTTGTTGGGGATTTTTACTCTTTTTTGGGGGGGGGCACTACCCAGGTCTCAAATCCCACTCAGAGGCTTATTCTTAATTATGAATGCCCAGCCCTGGCTTGGCTTAATTTCTAGCCAGCTTTTCTTAATTTAAATTATCCCATCTACCTTTTGCCTCTGGGCTTTTCCCATTCTCTTACTTCTGTAAATCTTACTCTTACTTCATGGCTTGCTGTGGAGCTGGGTGGCTGGCCCCTGGAGTCCTCCTCGTTCTCTGGCTGCTAGCTCTCTTCTTTTTTCACTCCTCTATCTCTTCTTTTTTTTTCTCTCCCAGAGTTCTCCTCTCTGCCTGCCAGCCCGCCTATCCATTCTCCTGCATTGCTATTGGCCAGTTCTTTATTAGACCATCAGGTGTTTTGCACAGGCACTGTAACACAGCTTTACAGAGTTAAACAAATGCAACATAAACAAAAGTAACACACCTTAAAATAATATTCGGCTACAATGGTATATTTAACATGATAATTCATAGTAGTGAATTTATCAATCATTGCTTTTCTTTTTAAATATAATACTATGTGATACTAAATTAATGTTTCTATCAAACAGTCTCATTGAATGTTATATTTTATCACTATAGAATATATTTGTTTCACTCATACTTTTTGCCTTGAATTTAAATTTATATACATCATTTATCTTTGCTCTTTTCATACTAGCCTTTCCTTGTACATCTTTGCTCTTCCTTATACTTCCTATACCTAAATGCCAATGGTAAACAGCATGCTTACTAATAAAGTATCACGCATTCAGTCACAATTCTGGAGGAACTTACAGACTGACAGTTAAGAGAGAGATTTTAGGAGTACTGCCCCTCCTATGAAAACTCTCTTATAGTATACCCTGTGATGTATTTGTTATATAAATCATACATTATTCATCCATCCATTTGTTTGCTGAATAACTGGTATTATAGACATCTTTCTATAGTTAAGGATACAGAGGTGGGAAAATGACAGAAAACAATGCTTTCAGGGAATTTAAACTCTAATGAGATTCTTGTGGTTTGAAAGAAAATGGCCCTCAAAGGGACTGGCACTATTAGGAGGTGTGGCCTTGTTGGGGCAGGTATGGTCTTGTTGGAGGAAGTATGTCACTTTGGGGGTGGGCTTTGTTCCTCACATGGAAACAGCATACACTCAAGAAGATCAAGATATAGAACTCTCAAATACCTCTCTAGCACTATATATGCCTGCATGCTGCTTTGCTTCCCATTATGATGATAATGGACTAAACCTCTGAACTGTAGGTAAGCCACCCCAATTGAATGCTTTCCTTTACAAGAGTCACCCTGGTCGTGATGCTTTTTCATAGCAGCAGAAATTTTAACTAAGGCAGAAATTGGTACCAGGAATGGGGTACTGTTGTAAAAGACCTGACCATGCTTTTGTTTGGAGGGACTTGGACTTTGGGAGTTTGGGACAGGAAATCAGTGGAAGCTTTAAGCACTGCTCAATGGTCCATACCAGTTGAAACATGAAAGAGGGTGGTGCTAAGAGTGATTTGAACTGTGGAGGGAGGGCTCAAGACATTTCAGAGGAGAAGAATTTAGTTTGTTGCCTAGAAATCATTCTTGTGATATTTTGATGAAGAATGTGTCTGCTTTTTGCCCTTGTCTGGAAGTCTACCTGAAGTTTAAGTGAAGAATGTTGGATTAATTCCCTTGGCAGAAGAAATCTCAATACAGCCTAATATAGACTCTGTCATATGATTGCTAATGTTCATGCTTATAAAAATTTATAATGTAAAAGAACTATTTGAGGATAAAAAGAGCACCAGGAAGTGGAACGGAGCTAAATTCTGGATTCAAGGAGTAAAACAGATTAAGAAATGGAATAAAGGGAGTAGTGACCTC
Organism: Onychomys torridus; assembly: GCF_903995425.1. Taxonomy (NCBI): domain Eukaryota; kingdom Metazoa; phylum Chordata; class Mammalia; order Rodentia; family Cricetidae; genus Onychomys; species Onychomys torridus. Next base: position 43,298,935 of record NC_050456.1, read on the forward strand.
AGGGCAAGATCCCACCTAGCTAAGTCTCCAACTTGTGAAAAGGAAGTAAAGAAAAGCTTAGAGCCAGGTGTGGTAGTGCATGACTTTAATCCCAGCATTGAAAGCAGAGGCTGGTGAATCTCTGAGTTTGAGGCTACCCTGATCTACAGAGCAAAGTCCAGAACAGCCAGGCTCAGGCAATGAAGGAAATCATGGAAAGCAAAAATGCTGGTGAAGATATAATTGAAAAATCTCTGAGTTCAAGGCCAGCTTGGTCTACAGAGCAAGGTTCAGGACAGCTGAGCTTAGGCAGTGAAAAAAGACAAAGCTGATGAAGATGGATTTGAATGAAGGGGCCATGTTCCAGCCCCAGTCAGCAGCAGAATTTGGCATCTTTGGCTATGTGTTTCTGACTTTAGAATTTAAGAATAGAAGAAAGGGGGTATGAAATTTGCCTCCATGTCTAAGGAAAGCTGCTGAGGCTAGGCATGTGTCAGGTGTGGAAGTCTAAAGAGGCCATTGTGTGAAGCTGTGAAGGTGAAGCCCGGATTGTCTTGGAGACCTTAAGATGCTGGAGATGCCAGAGCTGTAGGATACCTGCCAAGGAAAGCTGCTAAAAGGGAGTGAAACCAGCCCATGAAAATGAATTGTTTTGCAGTCAACAAAGCTGAAAGGAGTTGGAGATCTGAAAAGTGTTTTGACATCAGATATGGAGACACAGAGTGTAGAATTTGCCCAGCTGGTTTTTGGTCTTGCTTTGGTCCATTATTTCCTCACTATGCTCCCTTCCCTATATTTTGTAGTGGTAATATATTATATATCTTATGTCATTATATGTGGAAGTATGTGATCTGCTTTTTTCCCTCCTTTTTTATTTATTATATTTGTGTTTTAATTTTACACATCAGCCAGAGGTTCCCCTGTCCTCCCCCTCCCCCCCCCCCCCCTACCTTCCCCCCCCCCAGTCCCTCCCCTCCATTCCCATCTCCTCCAGGGCCAAGACTCCCCTGGGGATTCAATTCAACCTGGTGGATTCAGTACAGGCAGGTCCAGTCCCCTCCTTCCAGGCTGAGCAAAGTGTCCCTGTGTAAGCCCAAGGTTCCGAACAGCCAGCTCATGCACTAAGGATAGGTCCAGGTTCCACTGCCTGAGTGCCTCCCAAACAGTTCAAGCTATTCAATTGTCTCACTTATCCAGAGGGCCTGATCCAGTTGGGGGCTCCACAATGATATGTCCACTGTAGACTACTGGCAATGGTAGAGAGAAAGCCTGATCTGACCTAGTCTGGTGATCATATGGCTAAACACCCTAAAGGTCATGCTAGAACTCTCATCCAATAATTGATGGAAGTGAATGCAGAGATCCTCGGCCAGGCCCCAGGTGGAGCTCCAGGAGTCCATTTGTCGAGAAAGAGGAGAGACTGTAGGTGGAGCTCCAGGAGTCCATTTGTCGAGAAAGAGGAGAGACTGTAAGAGTGTGAATTGTTGAGACCAAGATTGGAAAAGCACAGGGACAAATAGCCAAACTAATGGAAACACATGAATTATGAACCAAAAGCTGTGATCTGATTTTTTATTTGATTTTATAGAGGATTAAGAAATTGCATAAATCTTAGAAGAGCCTTTGAATTTAGACTTTTAAATAAGTTTGAGACTGTTATATGAGACTATAGGGACTTTTAAAACTGGAATAAATGAATTTTTGCATTATGATATGGCTACAAGCCTTTGGGGGCCAGGGAGTAAAATGTGGTGGTTTGAAAGAAAATGGCCCTCAAAGGGGGTGGCACTATTAGGAGGTGTGGCCTTGTTGAAGTAGGTGTGGTTTTGTTAGAGGAAGTGTGTCACAGTGGAGATGGGCTTTGAGGTCTGATATATGCTCAAGAAACAACCCAGTATCTGAGCTCACTTCCTATTGCCTTTGGATCAAGATGTATATACTCTCTGCTCCAGCACCCTGTCTGCCTGAATGCTACTTTGCTTCCCACCATGATGATAATGGACTGAACCTCTGAACTGTAAGCAGGCTACCTCAATTAAATGTTTTCTTTTATAAGAATTGCTGTGTGGAGTACTACTCAACAGAGGAAAAAAAATGACATCATGAAATTTGCAAGCAAATAGATGGAACTAGAAAATATCCTGAGTGAGGTAACCCAGACTCAGAAGGACAAACATGGTATGTATCCACTCATAAGTGGATACTTGACGTAAAGCAAAGGATAACCAGACAACAACCCACAACTCCAGAGATTCTAGCTAACAAGGAACACCCAAAGAGAGATACATGGATCACCCTGGGAAGGGGAAATAGATGAGACCTCCATAAGTAAATTGGGGATGATGAGGGGCAATGGAGGATAGGGGGTGAGAACATAAGGGAATGGGATATTTGAGCTGGAACAGGGATGGAGTGGGAAAACAATGAAAGATATACCATGATAGAAGGAGATATCATGGAGATAGAGAGAAACTTGCTCCTAAGGAGTTGCCAGGAATACCTAAGGATGACCCCAGCTTGGACTACTAGAAATAGTGGAGAGAGTGCCTGAACTGAACTGGCTTACCCCAGTGATCAGACCAGTGAATATCCTAACTGTCATCACAGAGCTTTTCTCCAATGACTGATGGAAGCAGATGCAGAGATCCACAGCCAAACACCAGGCAGAGCTCCAGGAGTCCAGTCAAAGACAAAGAGGAGGGATTTTATGAGGAAGTGCATCAAGATCACAATGGGGAAACCTGCAGAGTTGACCAAACCAAACTAATGGGAACTCATGAAAGTTGAATCAACGGCTGTGGTGCCTGCATGGAACTGGACTAGGCCCTCTGCATGGCAAGACAATTGTGTAGTTTTATCTGTTTGGGGGGCCCCCTGGCAGTAGAATCAGAATCCATCCCTGGTGCATGAGCAGACTTTTTGGAGCCTACTACCTATGATGGGACACCTTGTACAGTCTTGAGGAAGGGGGAAGGGCTTGGACTTGCCTGTACTAGATGTGACTTCCCATGAGAGGCCTTGTCTTCTTGTGCAGGGGAGGCTGGGGGTGGGCGAAGGAGGAAAGAGGGGGATCTTTGATTGGTGTGTAAAACGAATGAAAAAAAATTTCTTAATACAAAAAAAAAATTCTTAAAAAAAAGAATTGCTGTGGTCATGGTGTCTCTTCACAGCAATAGAAATCCTAACTAAGACAAGGATATATGGATAATTAATGATAAGCAAATGAGTATAATAGTTCACCTAGAAAGCAGAAGTAATAGAATTAAGGTGCAGGAAGTTACTGATATGGAAGACTTTTATATCAACCAAGTCAGAGAAGACTTCTTTGAATATAGAATAGTAGAGTAGACACTTGATAGCAATAAAAACTACATCTACATGAATAAGCATCCAAAGAAGAAGAAAAAGAAGAAGAAGAAGGAGGAGGAGGAGGAGGAGGAGGAGGAGGAGGAGAAGTTGTTTACTAAAATGTTTTGAAATACAAAGAAGATTGATACATTTTTATTAAATTTTTTCTATACAATATATTTTGGTCTAGGGTGACACATTTTAAAAACAGAAAATCCAAGATAATTAGAATAGTGAAATAAAGGAGGGAAGTAAACTAGGCAGGACCTCAATTGGTGCCTTTTCAGCAACATGTTGCTTATGCACCAGGAGCCATAGGCAGATTTTAAATACAGAAGATATTTGATATATTTAAACTTCTCAATGGTCAATGACTTCTGTGTGGGATTATTGTGTGTGTGTGTGTGTGTGTGTGTGTGTGTGTGTGTGTGTGTGTGTGTGTATGATAACATATAGAGAAAGGTAGAGAGACCAGGGATAATAGAGAAAGAAAATTAAAGATAAGAAACTGGCTTAGGAAAGAAATCATATTCTATAAATAATGATAATGATAAAATACATGTCAGGCAACAAACAGTTTCCTACACATTTTCTCATTCAATTCTCATTAGTTTAATGCAATAGTTAAAAGCATTATTATCCCTTCTCTAGACACTAATATGACGAAATCAAAGCTAACTAAACAGCTTGTGGCCACATCACTAAGACATGACAGACCTGGCCTTTCCACAGGTGAGTGACCTCAAATGTTATGTATGCCCTCTCTTGCTTTATGTTGTGATCCATGCTGCCTTGTGGCCAGTTACTCAAACAATGCCATTAATGTGCCTTCTACATTTATATTTTTTCATTTACTTTCAATACTAATTTAGGTAGCCTGTTTCTTCACTGGTTTCTTCTAAATAAAGAAGATTATCTAACTATGATTTACATTTTGTGGCTATTTTGGTGTCTTAATTATTTCTGAGAGAAAAGAGGCTAAGTGTATAATATTTAATTAGAGTAGATGAGTACTAATTCTTCCAAATCTGTGTGGTATTTAATAAAAAAAAACTCAATATAACCTATGTGGGGAAGATATACATAAATTCTGAAGTCTATGTCACATACAGCAAGTCAGAAAAATAGGAAACCCTAGCCCCTGGAGGCTCAGTTTGTAGCTTATCTAAGTTAGTAATTAAAATCAGACAGGGTGTCTATGTATGTGTGGGCATGTATGAAAATGAGGATGAGTAATTCTGTATTTGTCTTTGAAGAGCAAAATGCACCATTATAAGAAAAAGCAAAAATTAGCATCCTTCTTGGCATATTCCAGAAAGTCCCATTTATATGAAAGAACTGCAAATGTACACAATGTGCATTGGATTGGTGAGACCAATCCTAGACTGGCACGTGGCTGGGAATGGCTTTTATTTAACAGTCTCTGCTAAAATACTTGCCCTTTTTTTATTCAAAGGTTTTTCGTGTCTTCAAGAAATCTTCAGTAAGAACAAGAAACCCAATTATAGAAGGAACTGTGACCTGGCCCAACAGCTACATGGTGAAAAAGACAGCATAGTGGTCTTAGTCTTGCAGGCTTCTAGGTTTAGATAAACATGAATATCAAATATACTTGATATATAATTATGCCCTATGGATACTTATATGATATAGCTTAAGGACACCGTCTACCCTCTTGTGCATATCTATTTAGAGACATATCTTAAAAGTAAAATGCTGTTATAACAAGTATTATAGGATGGGGCAGATATTTATGATATGGTACTTTCATCTACATTTTGAAAGTAAATAAAACTCAAGTAGTAAACCTTAACACAGATAATCTGATGAGAAATGCTGTAGAATGAGAAAACTGAGATGATGCCTTTTTGGCCTATCTAGTGGCATAGTAGCCTAACAATAACTGTAAAGAAAAAATACTAAATAGCATCTGATGTAAAGTTATCATGGAAAATAAGTAACAACAATACAAAGAATCAATGAAGGGCTTTAGGGAAATTAGTGAGTAAATTAGGAACACTTTATAAGGCATATTAAAGAAAACATCAAAACATTAGCTGTAGGAAAAACTTGAATTATACCTAACATTGAAAACATCCTTTATTTAATTTTGATTATTTCTTTTTTTTGAGATAATAATATAATACATCATTTCTCCCTTCCCTTTCATCCTGCCAAACTGTCCCATAAATCCCTCTTTTTCTCTTTCAAATCCATGACCTCTTTTTAAAATTGTTATTACATACATATATGTCAATACATATATTCCTAAATATCACCTGTTCAATCTGTATAATGTTACTTGCATATATATTTTCACACTGACCTTTGGGTATTGAATAACCAATTAGTGTGCTCTTCCCAGGGGAAACCAGTTTCTCTCCCTCTCTGCTTTCCTTGGCTGCCCGTAGGTCTTTGTGGGGAGTTGAGGCCCCCAGGCTACTTTGGCGTGTCTAATATTGTTGTTCTTGTTCAGCACCCAGTTCAATAGTCATGCTGGTACGACTCTATGTGTGTAGCTTCTGATCAGCTCCCAGTTTGGTAGTCATGTAGCTTCTGAGACTTCGAGGAGGCACAGTGTCACAGCAAACTCTCTGATCCTGGACATGGGTGAAAGTGTTTATATTTTGTGAAAGTTAAACAATGAAAACTTTGAGAATGAACGTGTACTTTGCCCATTCATTTCATCAGGCATGCTTTGGGAAGGAGTTACCATGTTGTGAGAGATGGGGAAAGGCCAAGCTCTTCAAAAAGGATGTCACCAAGAAGTGACTGGTGATAAATAGATTCCCACTATTATAAACTCTATTAATATAAATAATAGTGAATACTGTGATGCTGAATGCTGTAAGCAGAACTTAAGTGACTATATAGCAGGAGCTGTGATTATAACTGAGATTCTGTTTTGAAAGTAAAAATATTAGAGCAAGTGGATGTCTTCAAAGATTCATTTCATTCAGGTGTTATTTTCCTTTCATGTTGAATTTCCTCTAAATTTATTGCTTTCCCTAATCCAATTCCTTTAGTTATAAAAAAAATTCTTTGACATCCCTTTGTCTTTTATTATCTGTATCAGATGAAAAAGTCTATTTCTACAATAGTGTATCTCATTGCACCCACTTACTGCAGAAAAAAGTTGTGATGAAGGAAACACACAGAGAGAAAATTGAATGTTCTCTTAGGATACCATCTCATTTCATTAAATGTGGAACTTGCATTAAAAGCTTCATGCCAATAGGACATCTTTGCCTTTCAATCAAATTAAAATATGCTTATTGTAAAAAGAATTAAAAAATACTAGGAAGAATCAGAATAAATGAAGAAATTGCCCCAAAAGAAGTAATATTTTTTCACCTTTGCTTTCCTAAAGCAAAATTAGATGATGTTATATTCTAGAATACTGGATAGGATGTATACCACAGAAGTGAGAATCACTGTTTTAGAATACTGAAAACTAGACCCTGTTTTCTTCTTTCCCACTCCCCCAAAGCTGCAATTGTCATCCCCCCTTCAAGAAGGTTCAACTCTCTACTTCTCCCTTCCATTTTTGCCATAAGAACGTATGTGCTCCTGTTAACCACTAAATGAGGAACTCTTGTGTTAATATCCCTTCATGATATTCTTCATTTTCAGCTAAAATGTTATGGTACCAGCTCAACGTGCCCAGCAGCATTTCTGTCTCCCATGTTAATCTCCATGACCTCGCATGGAACATGCTTAGGAATGCCCATGTACAGGCTCCCTAAATAAATCCCTGTGAGTGTTGCTTTGGAAATGACTTCCATCTTCTCCCTACATGTTGAAAGTAATAAAATATTCTCCACTCTTTTACCACTCAACTAAGCTCATTTTGGCTTTGCCCTCACCAAAATCTGAACCTATAGCATCTGATTAGAGTTCCAAGACACAGGTTGAGCTTAGAGACAGAGAAAAATGGATAGTACTGTGGGTGGTGAGTTTACATCTCTAGCCCAGATGACTAGGCTGCTAGGACTTCAGACACAGCCAGATGCTTTTAACTATTTTTCCACATGTGTAGAAAAAATAGCTGAAAGATGGGGCAGGAAAGATGGATGGATCTGATGTTACTTGATAACTGGTCAAATATTTTATAGAAGCCTGTAATCCCACCCTGTTTTCAACAGCTCCTTTGACCCAGGGATAATCACAGGGCCACTTGTTCCAAAGTCTTTCTTCTACAATATGAATTTTGGTAGATTTTGCTGTTATTATTGTTAATGCAATCATCTAAAGTATAGAATATCGCAATAGTTATTTATAACTTGTAAAGCATTTTCTGCAGTATTAGCTATACTGTATAGCATTATTTTTAAGTGGTTTTATGTCTGTATATAACTATTGTATGCAGATGTAGTAGACATTGCTGGCTGGTGCCAGGCTACCAGCAATCTTTTCTCCTTTTTTCCATAATATAATTATGATTTGTGGTATCGCATATCCCCAAGAACACATTTCAAATGTATTCCAGTTTTATCATAGAACATCTGCCTGTGTTTTGAGGTTCACACTTTGCCAGTCTCCTTGAAGATAGAATTATCACATGACCTACTTTTGATAAATAAGAGGTAAGGCCAAGTCAGAAAGGCTAGGGAAACTTCTGTACAGTGAATAGATTCCATTCACAGTCTACTTTTTTTTCTCTTTTTTCCATGTGACTTGAATCAGTGATTGATACTTTGTGGCCAAGAGAAGTAAGACTGAGACAATGCCATCAGATGCAGATGGCAGAGAACAAACATAGAAAGGGGCTGGCTCCTCTAAAAGATCACAAAGGTGCTGAACTAAAACATGAACAGATAATTGGAGATACACCAGAGGTTGCTGTGTGTACAGTTCATCCAAATTCAACCTACGGTGTTTCCAAATATTCCCTCCTAGCAGGAGAACTTTGGTGAGCAATTCTAAAGCTAAGTCTTAAGATTGGAATTCAAACGACATTATCATTAATTCATAGACAATGGAAAACATTAAGGCTTTTTGCCAAACTGCCTCCAAATATGATACCATCAGTTTATCCTTAAATAATAGAGACTCTTAAAAATGAAGTTGTGTTTATAATTATTTCCCTTAAAAGTCTGCACCTCTGCAGCTTTTTAGAAAGATCACTGTCATGTCACTTTTCTGAGGAAGTGTGGACAGGTGTTTGATCACTCCAGTTAGGGCACAGCAAGAGACTAAAGAAAAGATTCCATCAGAGTCTAGTTTGGTTAACCAATGAGTTTATTGGAGCTGTAAGTATGGATGACATAAAGTGAATATGTCAAATCCAAGTCCCACCCAGTGTGAATGATGAACTCATGAACGTAGCAGTGGGTTCCTACCTTCAGTTAACTTCTTACATACTTGGGCACACCAAAGACCATGTGTATCTTGGGGTTAGAATGAAAGGGAAGAATCTAGTGACCTATCCCCCCTCCTACTATCACTATTGTTTTGTTTATTTTATTGCTCTACTTTAGGACAAAATCTTTCCATAAAATCTGTCCAGGCTGACTGATGGCCAAGCCAGACTAGAAGAAAAATCACTTTATTATAACACCCAAGGAAATGCAAAGAGTCAGTAAAGTCTGAAGAACATAAATATAAAGTAGGTTATAAATAATACCTTCTACTTGTAAATGCATAAATACACAGAGAGAACTGCCTATGTTTATGGACTTACATGTGGAAGAAATACTGACTGGCAAAACCAATGACTGTAGCTATAGCACAGCACATCTCTGTTCCTTATTTTCTGCCTGCTGCCACCTTCAGTGAACAGCCTAAAAACCTTAGTCACCAATGTCCCATCTGCCTGGTCTGCCTTCTTTGGTAAGAACCAAAAAGAGGAAGGCAAATACAATTACTAACATACTGAGTGAATTGAATGACAGGGAAATATATACTTACCATGGGCTGAGAGGGCCAGGCAAATATCAGGACAGCCTTCCCTAATAACTCAGTTAAAAACTAGACCTAAGCCTCTGCTACTTGGTACTGGGAAGGTGGTTTCTGAGGAAGAGCCCTGAACAAAAGACAATCAATCTCTAACACCCTGATAGCAAGGACAAGGCTCCATAGTCAGTGCATACTAGGCCAGGAAGCCTCAGCCACAACAGCTCAAAATGATAGCCAAATAAGGATAAAGCCTGGGACTTGTCCAGGTCTGCCCCAAAATGCAAAAGCTATAGCCTAATCAGTCCCTGACTATCCCTAGCCAATTAAAACATATTAATAAGATTGCTACTTGCTTAAGCCAATCATATCCCAGATGACCTAACTGCCATAGGAACTTCCCTTGGCTGTGCTTAAAAGTCAACCATGTGGAATGGTCAACCCCAGAATGCTGGAATAAACAACACTCATGCTGATTGCATACATGGATGGTGGTCTTTTGTGGGACTTCTGCAGGACCCTAACATGGACATCCACAGAGCTCAAGTCAATACCATAGCATCCCATTTTTAGATCTGTTAACTCAGATGTGAAAAGAGGCTGAAGGAGAGAGAATGCTTATTACATGCAGTCTTTGTTTGTTGACATCTGTTGATGGTTCTGCTTGGCACACTAACTCTTTAGTGTTGACTGCATCTGTTTCTACCTGTTAGTCCATAAACTCAGATACATTTACAGTGAATTCCTGTGGTATTTAATATCATTTTCAAATATTCAGCTTCTTTGGCATTAGTTTACAGTAGGGGTATGTGACATTTCCAAATGTCTATTGTAAACTGAAATTACAAGAGATAAGCTACACTTGACAAAGATCCTACAATATTTATTGGCTGGCTAGGACTTCCTGATTGTGGAAAGAGTTGAACATTTTACATTCAGAGACAAATTATCATGGACTAACTTTTATGCCCTGCATAGTCATTTATGCCCATCTCTGTGTCTAACTTAACATACTTTCAACTATCTGGCAAGACTTTGGAATGTATTAACTCAGTATACCACTAGTTTCCACCAACCTAAAAGCTCATGATGTTATTTGATAACACCTAAAATTGATAGCAATCCCCCTGCTCTCACTGTAACCTGCTGCACCTTCCCATCAATGTGTTAGAAAACTGCCATGATTAACAACTTCCATTGTATGGCTGTAGTAGCACAAGCAATTCCACATGGTAACATGCTATTCGAGGCAACTATAATCCAAGTTCCATGGCCATGGTCACTCATATTGGGCTCAGAATAAACTTAGGCCTTCTGAAGTGAGACATGTTTTGTATCCTCACTGTCAATACAAACAACCAAGTTCCTTCCTGGTTGTTAAATCATGAGCACCTGAATTAATAATAATAATAAAAAAAAGGTCCCACTTGCTTCTAGCTGTGCATTAATTCTGTATGTATTCTACATGGGAAGTGATGGTGAGGAATGAAGAAGGCCCAGAACCTAGGACAGGCATATGATGTCTTTTAGTCATTGAATTTATTGGCACAGATGTAAAAGACATGGGGATGTTACAATTTATTAACACATATAATAACATGTATGATAACATATATACAAAATGATAAAGACAAGAGTCTGGTAAAGCCAAGGAAAGAAAAGGTGTTCTTTATTTAAAAATCACTTAACTGGCCTGTTTGAAAGTGCTGCTGGCCAAAGAAACATGGTAAAGTCTTTCCAAGTGCACTGAGGTGTATCAACCTGGGCTGTGACTTTGAGATGCTTGTGAATGGGTTAAGAAAGAGCTACAAGCACACAAGGAAAATTAGCTGAGACTCCCACATAAGAAAGAGGTCACTCACAGACTGAAATAATTTATCATAAGCCAGGGAACTTCCAGAATCTAGGAGAGAGGGGTTGACAAATCCCTTCAGACAGAGCACAGCCTCTATGGCCCTTTGAGCTGAGACAATACTTTCCTATTGTTTTCAGACACCCAGCCTATGGTCTCTGTCACAGGGGTCCTGGAAACTGCCACAACTGTGTCTTCCACCACAGTCCTCATCATCTGGCAGCAACCTTATTTGTTGGTTCACACACATTCTGTATCCCACAGATTTATTCTCCTGAGATCAGAGACTATGTGATTCTATTTCAGGTTCTGGGGTTTGTAATGCATCCACAGCTGGATGACCTATGAAACTCATCTTTGAGATGTTTAAGGAACTATTTTGGACTGAAATGTAAATAATTTACAGACTTACAAAATGAGCCAATAATTAGACATTTGAATGTTCAGGATCAATCTGCTGCAAATTCTGGGGACACTGGAGAACTGGCTAACACAGTCCTTCCTCTTACTGAGTTTGTATTCTGTAACAGAGAAAGATGAATGCAATGGAATAAGCAAGGTAAAGACGATAATACAGGGTGATGTGGTAGATAATGGGATTGTGTATCAAGCTTGCATGTATTGGTCAAGCAAGGTCAGGAATAAACTTGGTGAGTTTACACAGCACGAAAGTGTGGCATCAAATGAATAAGGCAACTGAGAGGGACATGTGTTTAATTTCAAAAAGTATTTGTAACCCATATCAGGATCTGAAGTGTATATTAAGAGCAATGAAAAGCCACCAGAAGGTCCTGAATTGCTTTTGAAAGAAACCACTTAGTTCTGTGTGGTAAATGGACTGTGGTGGGAGAGGCAGAGGTTAGTTGGAGGAGCTTTGTCTAGGGTGGTAACAGAGGTTGGGTGTTCATGGTAAGGCCAGGTGCTGAGTGGGATAGACAGGTACTAAACCATAAGACACCAGTGCCAATTATTGGGTTTCTCCATGACCTCTGACCAATACCAATCTGTTTATCGGTGGTCATTCTTCAACTGCACAAGATATTCTTTTGGGGCTGGGTGATCTTGTAGCTCTCAGCAACCCAGTGTGTGCACAATACTCTTGCTTAGAGTGGAGCTGATGCCAGAATGTGGATCAGTCAATACCAGGACTTTAGCTCACATAGAAAGTGGGTGGATTCTGGCTTTCATGGAGCTTCATCTATACTGGATATTGTTTATGGATTTCAAGCATTATAAAACAACACTGTGACTAGTTTTCAATCACATTTTTCTAGTTGCACCCTTGCTTTTGACTTAATGTTAAATACTTCACACTTGTGACAAAATAATCCTCACTCTATCAAACACTCCTCATGAAGTAACATGAAGTACCTTCCTCTGATAAATCAAGCAACTGAAAGCAATGCCATTGCCACAGAGTTGAAGCTAGGATGTGGCCAAGCAGAGTTGTAACTTGGTCTGTGTTACCTTTCATTTTAAGTTTCTTTCTTTCTTTCTTCCTTTTTTTTTTTTTTTTTTGGCTTATAAGGAGCTTTAGTAAACAATATGGTCTGTAAGAATAATTAAAAATAAGAATACATAAATATTTTTTATTTTAATTTGAAATGTGTTTTCTTCAAGATATTGTTTGTATTATATGTGAACATGTATTCTCTATATAAACTATATGTATAAAATGTACATATAAAAATAAAAGCATTTGCTATAAATGTATGTGGTAGATCCATATACCCCGTAAAAACATAGGTTATTCATTCAGGGTAGAAGCAAAGTATCTTGGTGATGTTCTCTAGCCACAGATACCTTTGGTGACTTCAGATCTAATTAAGCATTTTTACAATGCATAAGCTTTTTCCGGCCTATTGGAGAAACAGTTTCCTTACAGACAAAAGACAAAATTCTTTTTTTGAACACTAAGTGGGATGCCATTTTTATTGCTTGCTCTTCGTTCCCACTCCCTGGGTGCTGAGAGAAATAAATCAAAGTGACAGAGAGCTGGAATGGAAATCAGGGTGTGTGAGCATTTTCATTGATAGAAGAATTCCTCAAAAAGATGGAAATGGAAGGAAAAAAATGAAAGTCATTCTTATTGCTAATGAAATGTTTCCTTGCTGTCATGCAGTGTGTGGTGAAAAGAAAAATGACTTGGACTTCACCAGAAACTCAGACCACAGAGCATTTTCAGCCAGGTAATTAGGCTGATATGAGATGTCACAAGTGGTGATTGTTACAAAGGACTGCCTCTGAGATGCAAGCTCAGGATTAAAGGGTGCCTAGATGGCCAGGGCTCCACTTGCAATGCTGAGCCAATGACAGTGTCCAGGAAGATGCCGCTGCACCTGCTGGAAATACTGGTCCCCCCACCTCCACCCCAGGGACCTGACTTTGAAAATAAGGTTAAAAGATGGTGGCTGAGGGCAAATGAAGCCACTCTCTAGTGAGCAGCAGGCATGTGGGATAAAGGAACCCGTTCTTGGAAGGCAGCCATATGGAACTTGGTTAGTTAGCTGAGAGGAGAGTTGCTTCCTCTGGAGTTAGCCTGAAAACTTCCCTGTTAACCCTGTGTTTGGAGAGAAAGAGAGAGAGAGAGAGAGAGAGAGAGAGAGAGAGAGAGAGACTGTTTTTTTTAATTAAAGCAACATCATGCTTATATAGACATGTGGCATGTGGCATGTTTTTTAATGACAACATGCATTTGAAAAGAACTTTGCTTTGGGGGTCTCTAACAGAAGTTTTAATCCAGCACTTGCATTTCTATAGTCTGTGGATAGATTATTGTTAGTACCTACATCACTTACTGCTATTGCTTAGAGCTAGCACAAACCTCTCCATCAGTAATATTTTAACATTTCTAAAATTATATAAATGGATAGATAGGCAGATAGATAGAAAGATAGACATAGAAAGATAGACACACATATATCCATCCATCCATCCATAGGTTGAGAATATATTTTATATATATATATATATATATATATATATATATATATATATATATATATTATATCAAACTGCTACTTGTGTAAGGTAAGATATCTACTACTATGTGGTAATTCAATGATAAATAAAATGTCCTTTAGTTAAAGGATCTTAGAATTTGATGAAGAGAATAGACATGCACCCATGAGAACTTGAGTCACAATGATAGCTCCTTGGTGAAAATAGGTACAAAAGAGATTTGTGGTCCAGCTTTGGAAACTATGAAAGCATCTGAGAGAGTCAGAGTTGAACTAGCATCCAGAACTGCATACAGACAAGACACTGGAAAATTAAGTAAATAGTTCATAAGATCAATAGAAGCAGGTTCAGAGACCACACAATTTGGAAGAATGACAGTAATATTATTAATTGGTAAGATAACTTTAGCAAGAGGTAAAAATGAAGTATCTTCAAGTAGGGTAAATACTGTGAAATTAATTTCAGCAAGAAATCTGGAAATACTAGTGATGCTTAGCAATAAGAAATAGTTATTCCTGTCAGAAAGATAAAAAACACAGAAGACAGCTTATGCTGGAGAGGATGTGGAGCAAGGGGAACTCTCCTCCACTGCTGGTGGGAATGCAAGCTTTTATAGCCACTTTGGAAATCAATATGGTGCTTCCTTAGAAAACTGGGAATCCATCTCCCCCAAGATCCACCTGTAGCACTCTTGGGCATATACCAAGGGAATGGTCAATCATACCACAAGGGCATTTGCTCAGCTATGTTCATATCAGCATTGTTTGTAATAGCCAGAACCTGGAAACAACCTAGATGCCCTTCAACTGAAGAATGGATAAAGAAAATGTGGTACATATACACAATGGAGTACTACTCAGCAGAGAAAAACAATGACATCATGAGGTTTGCAGGCAAACGGATGGATCTAGAAAAAAATCATCCTGAGTGAGGTAACCCAGACTCAGAAGGACAAACATGGTATGTACTCACTCATAGGAGGATACTAGATGTAAAACAAAGATGACTAGACTGCTACACAACTCCAGGGAGGCTACCTAGAAAATGGGACCCTAGGAAAGATACAGGGATCACTCAATGACAGAGAAATGGATGAGATCTACATGAACAACCTGGACGAGAGTGGGAGTAATGAAGGGCAAGGTTTGAGGGAAGGGAGGCTTGGGGGAGCAGGATATCCCAGCTGGCTCAGGAACAGAAAGGGAGAACAAGGAATGGTAGACCATGATGGATGAGGATCACATGAGGACAGGAGTGGGCAGAATGATGGAGAGGTCTCCTGAGGTCCACAGTGATGCATTCTCTGTAGACTGCTGGCAGTGGTCGAGAGAAAGCCTGATCTGACCTAGTCTGGTGATCAGATGGCCAAACACACTGAGGGTCAGGCTGGAACGCTCATCCAGTGACTGATGGAAGTGGATGCAGAGATCCTCAGCCAGGCCCCAGGTGGAGCTCTGTGTGTCCAGTTCTTGAGAAGGAGGAGGGACTGTGGGAGCGTGAATTGTTGAGTCCAGGATTGGAAAAAGCATGGGGACAAAAGGCCAGACGAATGGAAGCACATGAATTGTGAACCAAAAGCTGTGGAGCCCCCAGCTGGATCAGGCCCTCTGGATAAGTGAGACAATTGAGTGGCTTGGACTGTTTGGGAGGCACCCAGGTTGTGGGACCGGGACCTGTCCTTAGTGCATGAGCTGGCTGTTTGGAACCTTGGGCTAACACAGGGACACTTTGCTCAGCCTGGAAGGAGGGGACTGGACCTGCCTGCACTGGATCCATCTGGTTTAAATGAATCCCCAGGGGAGTCTTGGCCCTGGAGGAGATGGGAATGGAGGGGAGGGGATGGGGGGAAGGTAGGGTGGGGGCAGGAGGGGGGAGGACAGGGGAACCCATGGCTGATGTGTAAAATGATAACACAAATATAATTTTTAAAAGGGGGAAAAAGAAATAGTGATTGCAGCAAAACCTTGGGAAGATGATGTGTGGCTTTTCTGGGGGCAGAGATACACCAGGTCAAAGGTAATAACAGCTGCACAATATAACATTGTAAGTGACAAGACACGGAGGTGAAACTCCATATTAGTGCAGTGGCAGCAGAGATGGCATCATCAAGGTTAATGGTTGGCAGTTTTGTCTAGAGGGCTGCGTGACAATAACTAGCTGATTATAACAGATGCAGACCAGTGTTGGAGGTAGTGATCTTAGTGCCCTGAACATTAAGTGTGTAAGTTTGGATGTTAAGTGTGAATGGAGGCACCAGAAAAGAAACTGGAGTCATCACAAGATAAAGAACCTGGGCAGACACTGTCCTTAAAGCTGGCTTTTATTGTGGCGTCATCAAGGAAGCAGATAGAGAAGCCAGAACATCAGGGAGCAGCAACCCTGGTCAATAGTGGTCCAGGCTGGGGGGACTGCGGGCCAGGTGGATTACAAACTCCCAGGGTCCCAGGTGATAAAACTAGGTTTAGATAATTGTGCTAGTAAAACCCAAACAACAGTGAGTTGTGGAGGGAAAACTCAGGAAAGGAAAGGAAAATAAGCAGATATAGCTTTTCACAGCATTGGCCATTTGATATAATAGAGCGCTGAATAGGAATCCAATCAAAAGGGATACATTGCAGTAGCAGGAACCTGTAAGTTAGGAAATCTGGTTAAACAGATAATAGAGATGCAAGAAACAGGATGAAGGATAGAAACCAGTGCATGTATGGATAATCTGGTTTGCCTTGTAAAGGCAATGAAGATGTTCAGAACTGCCAATTTCGAGATGCGTATTTAAAAACATCACAGAACATGTATTGATAAGAAAGGATAGTACACCCAAGTGCCTGCCCCGGCCCCTAAAGTGTCAGGGCAATGGGTGCCACTAGGATGAACAAATATGTAATGGAGAGATGGGAAAGAGAGAGTAAGTGGTGGAGAGATGGGGAGGAAGAAAAGCAGAGTAGTGAGATATGAGAAGACTGCACTGCCACATGAATTCGTGTTGATGTCTGGGGGCTGTGCTGCCACCAACGGCCATACTGGTCTAGTGGCCTGTGCTGCCACCTGAGGTCATGGTGAAATCCAGGCTGAGGCTGATGCAAAGGGCCTTGCCTGAGTCTACAGCCTTGCCACAGCTAGAGCCTGTGTTGATGGCTATGGACCGTGTCACCACCAAAGAACAAGTGGATTGTAGCTGTAAGTTTTCTCAGGTCCTGCCTGGCCCTGTGGTACCACACTCCTCTGATCCTGCCCTGCCCTGCCCTGTGGTTGGTCTCTCAGCAGCTTATAAAATAATCATTCAGAGGCTTAATATTAATTACCAATTGTATGGCCTCTGGAAGGCTTCTTGCTAGCTAGCTCTTATAACTTAACCCATTT
This sequence comes from Onychomys torridus, assembly GCF_903995425.1. NCBI lineage: Eukaryota > Metazoa > Chordata > Mammalia > Rodentia > Cricetidae > Onychomys > Onychomys torridus. The sequence continues at coordinate 43,316,330 of NC_050456.1, forward strand.
CTATTCATATAAGTTGCCATTTGGCTGTGGCATTACTGGTCTGCTGGCATCTTGCTGTTCCTTCAGAGGCAACTGGAATCCCTTTTCCTCTCCTTTCTTCTCTCCTTATATCTGCTTGGATTTCCTGCCTGCCTCTAACCTGCCTTGCCATCGACCAATGAAGCTTTATTTATCAACCAATCAAAGCAATACATATTCACGGCATACAAAAAGACATCCCACAGCAGTGGATTTCTGTGGTCTGGGCTCTCTCCTAAAGCCATGTTGATGTCTGAGCACTGAACACAGCTGGTTCTGCTCCTCCCTGACCTGCAGAGCAAGCAGTGACTTGGGTGTAGGAATTTGATTTGGCCCACCCCAACATCTACCCAGTCCATGAGCTCATAGAGTACAGAACCCAAACTGCAGAATTTCCATGACTCAGGGTAAAAACAGGATATCCGAGAGGAGTCCAAGTGATTATCCAGTATTGACAGTGTAGAAGAAGCCAGAAGCCTTGAACCAGTTCAATGACTCATTGCAATGAACATTTGCAAGTAAAGTTGTTTGGGCAGAAGGGTGTACTGGGTGACACATCGTGACACACTGCAGCTTCCATAGAGATACATTTTTTTCCTGTCGGGAGGGAGGTTGCAATGGTGGCGGACAGATTTGGAGGGATGGGGAGATGAGTGGGATCAGGGTGCATGATTGAAATTCAAAAAGAATCAATAAAAAGTTTAAAAAATAGAAAGGACAGCAGTTTAAATTGATGATGATTCCAAGTTTCAAACAGCCAGAAAACAAAAAACACAGATGATGAAGCAGAGTGATTCAGAGGTAAGGAGACTCAGTAGAGGTTGGTGTCATTCAGAATGATGCCTCAAGAAGCTGGGGACAGGATAGATACTGTATACATCATGGAAGATGCCACGTCTATCAAGCTGAGTGGAACATGGGCACACAGACATCCAAAATCTACATGTTTATGGATATGTTTTTATAACTCAAAAGTTTAATACTTCTTTTCTTGTTCTTCAGAAAGAAGACAGTATTTGAGGAAAAAAATACGTTCCAAGTACTCAAATTATTATTGTAACAATAATTAGTTGAACTGAAGATAAATTTTAATACATGAAAATCAAAACCACCATTCCATGCATGCACTAGCTTTAAAATGGTCAAATTGCCAAAAGACCTTACATGCTGCCTGACCTCGCCTGAGACTGGCAGTGCAGCCCTGGACACCACTCAGGCAGGAGTCATTCTCCTGACCTGCTACTGAAGAAGCATTCTTGACTTGATTCCTTGTTGGAGTCCTAGCCCAGAGAACTTTGTCTTATAGTTCATGCAATCATGATTTCTTTCTGTTCAGATAAAAGCTTTAAAGAATACTTCTAGGTAGAATAAAAATGGATGGAAGATATGTTTTCACTAGTAAAGTTTTCTAAGTTTTAAATATTGAATTTATATGTCTATGATCTACGTGTAAATGTACTGCTTATAAGGATTTTTTAAAAAATAAAATTTGGGTATTTATTGTGTGGTCCTATGAACGCTGATACAATGTTCTATTGCAGGAATATTATTGTTTTCTTTTCTAGCTTCCTCAAAGACAGAGGTTATGAATGTCTACAAGGGAATGGGTCAGACTGAAGAAAGAACAAAGCAGGATTTCGGGGGAATTACAGGACAAAAAAGAAACTGAACTTTGGTAGTATTAATTACTTAGTCAAAACTTGTCGTTCAGATTTTTTTTTCTTTTTGAGACAGGATCTCACTATATTACCCTAGTTGGTCTGGAATTCTATATGTACCAGGCTGGCCTCTTTCCTCTACATCCTGAGTGCTGGAATGCAGTACAGATATTTAGAAAGCTTTTAACGGTTGTGGGTATCATAGAGAGCAGCAATACAGAAGCATGCTGGTTGCCTGAGCATGTTTTCATGTGGGGCTCAATGTTTTCAGTCCTGCATTGATAACTGAAATTATAAAAAAACAGTAACAAAACTTGTAGGTTTTGCAGAGCTGATCTGTGGGTAATGAGCTTGTGGAGCAAAAATGAGGATCAGAATTTAAATTCCTGTCACACACATCATTTAGTGCTCAGCAGATGCAGATCCTAGAAGAAAGCTGGCCAGTTAGACTAGCCTGCTCAATGAACTGTAACTCAAGTGAGAGACTCTGTCTCAAAATGTAGGGTGGAGGGCAATCTAGGACATCCAATGTTGAACCCTGGCCTTCACATGCATGTGTATCCATGCGCCCACATACATGCAAAGACACCCATGTACATAGCAACTCTTACTTAGGAAATTGGTTGGTGGATACTTTGGAGTTACCAACTTGGAACAATTGAAGTACTGCCTGCTAGATTATGGCTCCTGTTTCATTTTGTTTATTATTTTATATAGGTAAGGGAAGACTAACTTTTAAAAAATGCTCCTGTGTTTTCTTTCTCATTTTGTAGGGAAGCTGACTCATCATCAGTGAGGCAGAAATGAAACTTGGCCCCTCCTAGGGCAGATGTTGTGATTACAAAACCACTGTTTCATCAATGGCTTCCTGCAGTGGAACCAATGTCAAGGGACAGATTCTGATGCCTCTCACCTGAAATTTATTTTTTATCAGATTATCCAGGACCCGACAAATGGTGGGGCCAAGACCATCAGTACTTTCAGCACCTACAAGGGGCCCATTTTCTACACCTGACTCTTCCCGTACATTCTATCGGAAGCATGCAATTTAAGAATCTTGCTATATTATTTTGAAGGTTAAACTGAGAGCATCCTTGGGTAATTGGGGTCACCTTCATGTGGGCAGGAGTACATCTGAAGCAATTTCATTTTTTTTATTCTTTTCCCTTCTCTGAAGATGTATTCAGAGATGGCAAGGAAGTCGAAAAGAATGCTCTGTTTTTTAACTGCTTTTGGTTAAATGCACACTGGCTTTAGAATTTTTTTTTTTTTGTGTGTGTGCCATCCATGTCTATAAAAGCATATATATGTGCAAGATATTTCATTTCAATCTTTTTTAAAAAATATCTTTAAATGTGTTTTAGAATCGATAGGATCCTCAAAAGTAGCACCTTACCTCACCCCGTTCCCTTTGCCTCTGCTTCTGGCACTTGTGAGGACTGCAATAGCGCTAACTCCTTCCCAAAGTTCAAGACCTGGCATCGAAGAGCTAGGCTTCAGGAAAATTATTTTCTTTATAACTTAAAAGACAAATAATGTTTCATGTAGTTTTATCCTGCACTTCATAATTTCCATGTCTTGAAACCAGTAGAAGAACTTACTTTGGAAAGACTGCCAAGCTGTAGTTCTACAGAAACTGGATCTTCAATGTAGGAAGACTTAGCATTCAAATGTTGAAAACAAATTTGATTGAAACCCTGTGGGAGAACATTGGTGGGTCTTCCTGCCTGTTCTGTCTGTCTACTGGGGCACTATTTCTTTAAAACATAGTAACTTCTCAAACACTAACACTTCGTTCCAGAAGCAAGGAAACCCAGATAATGATGGAATAGAAGGGGAGAAAAGAAAGGTGTATGAGAGAGGAAAAAAAAGACAAGTCTTGGTGGTGGTGCAAGCTTTTAATCCCAGCACTCGGGAGGCAGAGGCAGGCAGATCTCTGTGAGTTCGAGGCCAGTCTGGTCTCCAAAGCAAGTTCCAGGAAAGGCGCAAAGCTACACAGAGAAACCCTGTCTCGAAAAAAAAAAAAAAGAAAGAAAGAAATATTGTGGGTTGGGGATTTAGCTCAATGATAGAGCCCTTGTCTAGCAAGTGCAAAGCCCTGGGTTCGATCCTCAGCTCCAAAAAAAAGACAAGTCTCAAAGTCAAGGAGTCTCATGCATGCTCGTTTAGAGCACATCTGTTGACACCTACAGTCTTCCAAGCTGGGGAGAGATCCCACTAAGCATAGAAACTACAAGAATGGAGGAGACTGAGGCAATGTCTACATAGGATATAAGCGATTGGGACGAAGGTCATGATTATATAACATATGAAATGAGATACAAAGAAAAATGGTGCTGGCCTACTTTGTGGAAGGCGCATATAACATGGTCCATCAGAGAATAACACCTGTCCCCTACTAAGGGAATCTCAGAACAGGGCAGTGGTAGGCTTATGTTTAAAGTCAGGGTTGCTGGTCTCAAACAAATGTTAGACGATGCCACGTAGTCTTACTGCTTGACCCCAGCCAACCTTGCTGCCTCTTCAGCACTTCTCTTTTCTCTGAGGAATTATCTATCTCGTCTCCTTCCTCCATCTGAGCAGACAGGAAGTAGAAATTTCATTTGCTCATTTCATTCTGACCAACAAACCTATCCATGTCCAAACTCACCTCTGTCATGTGATTGCATGAATCTCACTTCTAGGCTTAACTTTTCTACTGGCACTTCGCTTCAGACCCCTTCTGCTCACCATGGGGACTGCATCCTGTCCTCTCTGGTACCGGTATTTTACACAGATCTATGTATCTATGTATCTATATATCTATGTATCTATCTATCTATCTATCTATCTATCTATCTATCTATCTATGTATCTATCTATGTATCTATGTATCTATGTATCTATCTATCTATGTATGTATGTATCTATCTATCTATCTATCTATCTATCTATCTATTTTGTGTGTATGAGTTCTTTGCTTGCATGAATGTATATGCACTATGCGTGTAGTGTACCTGATGCCTAACAAGACCAGGAGAGGACATCCAATTCCTTGAAACTGGAGTTACAGATAGTTGTGAGCCAACATATAGGTGTGTGTGTGTGTGTGTGTGTGTGTGTGTGTGTGTGTGTGTGTGTTGGGAACCAAGCTCAGGTCTTCTACAGGTATACTATACAGCAGACTGAAGCCTTCATTGCCACCAGGAAGAATGAAGAGGTGTTAGAGAAGCAGAAAGAAGGAGAAGCAAAGAGATTTTTCTGTTGGCGTAGTTTTTGTTTGGTTTGCTTTTGCTTTTGCTTTTATTTGCTTGCTTGCATACTTCGATTTGTTTCCTTATGTAGAGGGAGATGGCAGGGATGAGGGAAGTATATGGGGGGAGGGAGGTGAATAGAATTGGGGTGCATGGTGTGAAACTCCTAAAGAGTCGATAAAGTTTTTTTTTTTTAAAAAAGAGCAGCAAGTTATCTTAACTGTTGATCCATCTCTCCAGTCCTTGACACTAATCTTCTTGTAGCTCATTTTAAATGTTTTCAGGGGCTAGAGAGATGACTCAGCAATTTTGAGAGGTTCCGTTCTCAGCACCTACATGATGGTAGTTCACAACTATCTGTACCTCTAGTTCCAGGGCATCTGGTGTCATCTTTTGGCCCCTTCAGGTACCAGGCATGCAAGTGGTGCATAGTAATACGTGTAGGCAAAACACTCATACATATTAAATAAATGGAAAACACTTACAGGTGTTCAAGTTTCACAGGGGACTCCCTTTTATCAAATCTTCCTTTGTTGCTTCAATGATCTTGTCCCTTTTGTAGACTCTTTAACAGAGATAGCTTTATTTATTTATTTCTGTCCTTTATTTAATTTGCTTGTGTTCTACTCACCCTGCTCAGTTGTTAGTATGTCCTTCTGGCAATCCCTCAAAGCAGTTCTTTTTTAACTTTTCAATGACCTCCATGTCTCTTCAAGGCAAATTTTATTAATTTCTCCAAATGATTTCCGTTTGGCTCTCTTCTATGCTCCCTGGTCTTAACCGCCCTCAATTATTTCTGAGACTATTGCAACATCTACTAAATTTAAAAGAAGAAGAAAGAAGGAAAGAGAGAAAAAGAAAGAGAGGAGGGAGGGACAGAAAGAAGAAAGGAACAGAAGAGGAAGGAGTAAGGGTAGTGCAGGGGGAGAGGAGGGAAGAGGAGGACAGGAGGGAAGAGGAGGAGACAGGAAGTACCCCATGGAAAGAGAAAGCCGGGTAGAACATCTCCACCTCTGGAACAGGAGCTTTAGGTGGCAGCTTGTGCATTCCTGGTGGCAGTCGTAAGCAGAGAGCATCAACAAGAAGCCCACGGCATGGGCCAGGTCTTAGTGAACTGCTTTGGTCAGTGAGGCCCCACATCTCAAATGCTCTGTGAACCTCCCCAGACAGCAGCAACATCTGGGCTCCAAGTCTTCGAACACAGGAGGTAGTGCGCTCTTCCCAGCATTCTTTCCTCAACTCCGCTCTCCACACCCTCTCCTCTAAGACTGGGGCCTCTTTAAGTGTACCTAGATTTCAAGATCGGCAATGCCGTGCCTTTTAAATTTCTTCTTATAACTGACTTCTCCAGGATCAAATTGAGACATATACATATATGAAAAATATATACATGTACAGTTTATGTGAATTTTATAATTATCTATAAATCTATACATTATAGTTATTTAAATATTCTCCAGTATATTTCCATGGTGTTTTCATTTGTACATATACAGTTTTCTACATATACACCCTACCTTCTGTGAAAAAATATAAACATTGATAGACTTCTTTAAAAATCCTTATAACTTTGTGAAACTGACTTAGATTTTCCCAAAGACAAAAGCCTTGCTTACAGCTGGTCCTCAGTTTTAAAGCACTGTACTCAACGCCAATGTAGATGACCTAGGACATTATTTTGAACAGACAAAGAGATGTTCAAGAAGATGAATTCAAAAAGTGAGTAAATAGAGAACTCAGAAATGTTGCATCCTAAAAATTACTTTCCTCTTCTTACTTATTAAGTCAAAAAGATAACTATGAACTTCTGAAAGCTTGTTAATGTATTATTCATGAAAGAAGACCTAATACAGGGTTGTGTGATGCCTACAGGTACATTTCTTTGCATCTGAGAAACAGGGTAGTGAGTATAAATCTTGTCAACAAACTCAGGATGATAACTCATTATTAGTTTGAAAATTCAATTTTCCTGGGATAGTACAAACATATCTTTCTAAAATTGCTAATCCAATAAAACTGATACAGGAACAGTTTTCATTTGATCACAAATTCAAGAATTCAGGATGATGACAAAATATGTAGGGATTATTTAAGGCAGCCATTTTTTATTATGAGATATAGATGCATTAAATTAAAACAATTATAAAGATTGTATACATAAATACGATCCTTTAGCTACATAAATGAATTTGTGTCTTGCAAAAACATCTCTAAGACTTTAAATTTTAAGAATTGGAAAAACAGAAATTGACCATTGTTCAAATTTATGAGTGTTCTTCTAAACCTACAATATTATAATTATGTAAGTACAAATATTGACATTGTGGTGTGAAAGTATGCAGGAGTTAGGAAACATTTTTATGCCTCCTTTGCACTGGGTGCATTAATGTGGCTACCATATACCACAAGTGACTCTCCAAGTCATACAATGCAGAAGTGTTTTAATCTACCATAGTATTGTTCCCTACTAGAGATATCTGTCTTCCATAAAAAATATTCTAACAATTTTCTATAGATATTGACTCTTCTTATAATGTTATTGGGTTATCTAATAAACTGGACCATAGAACTTTGTCCACTAATTAAATGTTCAAGTATGATATTGAAAGAATATTTCAGTGAAAGCTGTATACCTAATTGAACTCCTGAAATTATTACATGCTATATTTTATTCTGTATCTGTCTAGATATTTACCCCTCTATTGATACATAAGCCAGCTAAGCTTTGCCGTATTTCAGTGCATTCCAAGCATTGGTACTATCACCCCATAGTACTTCAATGCACTTCTATCTCTTTTCACACTTCTCTCTCCTTTGAGATATAATTTATGTACAATGAGATAGATATTTGTAAGTATTTGTGATGGTTTGAATAGGTATGGCCCCCAAAGACTTGTGTGTTTGAGTGCTTGGCCTATGACAGGAGCCATAAGCCTAAGCAACCCTTGACACACTTGCTGCCATATTTAGGCTTCTCTCCTCTTTTCTTAGATCTAGGCCTTGCTTAAGTCTCCATAGCACCAGAACCTCTTCTTACAAATACCAGAACCTCTTCTCAGATATCAGGTGAATGAGCTGCAATTAAGCAATTAGGCAGTTAGACAAGAATAGATAGATAACCCTCAGAGCAATATTTCCTGCTGACTGAACAGCCCATAATTAAGTCCCTTCCTGCTTGCAACCCCCTTTGCCTACCTATATTTGCCTTGTGAGAAAAATAAAATTTTGGAGATTGATCAGACATCCTGTCTTGCTCTCATTCTTTGTATCTCTTGTCCCTCTCATTCACTGGCCCTCCCTTTAGGTCCTGTTGAAGAGCCCACTGGCTGGGGCAGGCCTATAGGGAGTAGCACTATTAGAAGGTGTTGCCTTGATGGAGGAAGTGTGTCACTTTGGGGGTGAGCTTTGGGGTCTCATATATGCTCAAGCTATGCCTAGTGTGAGACAGTTTAGTTCCTGTTACCTGTGGATCAAGATTTAGAACTCTCAATATCTCTCCTGCACCATGCATGCCTGCATGCTGCCTTGCTTCTCACCATGATGAAAATGGACTAAACCTCAGAAACTGTAAACTAGCCCCAATTAAATGTTTTTCTTATAAGAGTTATATAGTCATGGTATCTCTTCACAGCAATAGAATCCCTAAGACAGAAATTGGTGCCACAGTCTGGGGTATTGTTATGATAGGATGGACCATGTTTGGAGGAATATGGACTTTGGGATTATGGATTAAAAAAGCAGTTGAATGCTTCAAGTAGGTCTTAATGGGCCATTCTAGTAGAAGCCTGTAAGACAGTGGTGTTGAGGGTGATTTGAAATGTGGTAGCATGGCTCAAGAGGTTTCAGAGGAGAAGAATTTTAGTAAGTTTCCTAGAGATCATTCTTGTGATATCCTGGTGAAGAATGTGGCTGTTTTTGCCCTTGTCCAAAGAGTTTGTCTGAGGCTAAACTGAAGAGATTTGTAATAATTCTGTTGGCAGAGGAAATCTCAAAACTGTATATTAATGACTCTTTTGTGTGGTTATTAGTGGTCACTCTTATACAAATCTATAATAAAAAGGGAAGGAACAAGTGGAACAATGAAAAAAACAAAATGTATAATTTGAGGAGAAAATGGGGCACCAAGAAGTAAAATAGAGCTAAGTCCCGTGTTCAAGGAGATAAACAGATTAAGAAATAGAAGAAAGTGAGTGGTGACCTCAGGACAAGATCCAACCAGCTAAGCTTTCAGCTTGTGAAAAGGAATTAAAGAAAAACTTAGAGCTGGGTGTGGTGGTGCACATCTTTAATCCCAGCACTCCAGAGGCAGAGGCTGGCATATCTTTAAGTTTAAGGCCAGTGTGGTCTACAGAGTTCCAGGACAGCCAAGTTTAGACAGTGAAAGAAACATTGCAAACAGAAAGCTAATGAAGATGTAATTGAATGAGGGAGCCATGTTCTAGCCCCAGCATGCAGTTAAACTTGGCAGCCTTAGTCACATAGTTCTGGCTTTAGAGTCAAGGATGGAAGAAAGCGGTTAGGGAATGTCCTTCTGGAAGGAAAGTTGCTAAGGCCAGGTGTGTAACAAGGGTGCCCGTGAATGGAAGCCTAGTAAGAACATTGTGTGAGGCTGTGAAGTTGAAGCCAAGATGTTAGAGATGCCTTAGTTGTGGGATACCTAATGAGGAAAGCTGCTAAAGGGGAGTGGAATCAGCCCAAGAGAAAGAAGTATGTTGCAGTCAACAAAGCTGAAAGGAGTTGGAGATATGAAGAGTGTTTTGACATCATACATGGAAATGCAGAGTTTGGAGTTTGCCCAGCCAGTTTTTGGTCTTGCTTTGGGCAAGCATTTCCTCACTATCTTCCCTTTACTCCATTTCAGAATTGTAATGTATATCCTATGCCATTACTTGTTGGAAGTTTGTGAGTTGTTTTTAATTTTGATTTTATAGGGGATTATGGTTATGAGATTTCATGAGTCTCAGAAGAGACTTTGAACTTTGGACTTTCAATCAAGTTTGAGACTATTATAGACTATAGGGTTTTTTGAAGCTAGACTAAACACATTTTGTATTATAACTACAAATCTATGGGGGTCAGGGAGTGTAATGTGATGGTATGATTAGGTATGGTCCCCATAGAATCATGTACTTGAATACTTGGCCCATCTGGAGTGGCATTATTAGCAAGTGTGGCCATGTTGGAGTAGGTGCAGCCTTGTTGGAAGAAGTGTGTCACTGTGGAGGCAGGCTTTGAGGTCTCATATGCTCAAGCTCTACACAGTGTGGGACATAGTTCTTCTACTGCCTACAGGTGAAGATGTAGAACTGTTGAATCATGAGAAGGGGACAAACCTACAGATTCAAAATGGCAGGATCTCCATGACACAGGAGAGCCCATTGTCGATGGTGAGACAGAGGACAGAGGACCGATGACTCATGGCAATAAACACTTGTAATGAAGATGAAAGGACAAATGTGTATGCAGAAGCTGGGCCACATCACAGCTTCCACAACAAGATACTTTTTTTTTTCTATTTCTTTTTTTATTATTATTATGTGTTTTAATTTTATACATCAGCCATGGGTTCCCCTGTCCTCCCCCCTCCTGCACCCACCCCCACCTTCTCCTCAGCCCCTCCCCTCCATTCCCATGTCCTCCAGGACCAAGACACCCCTGGGGACTCATTTGAACCTGGTGGATTCAGTACAGGCAACTCCAGTCTCCTCCTTCCAGGCTGAGCAAAGTGTCCCTGTGTAAGCCCAAGGTTCCAAACAGCCAGCTCATGCACCAAGGACAGGTCCCAGTCCCACTGCCTGGGAGCCTCCCAAACAGATCAAGCTATTCAATGGTCTCACTTATCCAGAGGGCCTGATCCAGCTGGGGGCTCCACAGCCATTGGTTCATAATTCATGTGCTTCCATTCAATTGGCTATTTGTCCCTGTGCTTTTTGCAATCTTGGATTCAACAATTCATGCTCTTGCAGTCCCTCCTCCTTCTCGACAGTTGAACACCTGGAGCTCCACCTGGGGCCTGGCTGAGGATCTCTGCATCCATTTCCATCAGTTATTGGATGAGAGTTCCAAGACGACTGCTAGGGTGTTTAGTCATCTGATCACCAGACTAGGTCAGATCAGGCCCTCCCTCGACCATTGCCAGCAGTCTACAGAGGATATATCATTGTGGATTTCTGAGGACTTCTCGAGAACTCTGCCTATTCCTGTTCTCATGTGGTCTTCATTTATCATGTGTAGAAGGCTAAAAATAGATCCATATATATATATATAATTTTTTTTTTAACCTGTCTTTTCTGCTTTGTTTGTTTGGTTAGGTTTTGGGGTCTTCTTTTTTCTTTTAAATTTTATTTTGCTTTGTGAGGAAGGGTGGATGCAGGGGTACAGAGTGGATGCAGGGGCGGGATCAGGATACATGATGTGAAAACCACAATCAGTAAAATTTCATAAAAAAAAAAACACATAGCCAATTCTTTATGTTTGCTACAAGTTGCTGGACTTCTTCATATAATCTGTGGCCTGTCCACGTATGTCTACAATGATATATTGGATGATCAGAAAGTTTGAATTTTGACTGAGTCCAATTGATTATTGTTATTATTCTATCAATGTCATTTCTTCACATTCTTTTACACTTTCAAAGCCAGAAAGATATTCTATTGTTTTTTCTTTAAAACACATATAATCCTATAATGAAATCTATGATTCATTTTCAGCTATTTTCTATGTAAAGTATGAGATTTACTGTTATTATTATTACTATTATTGTTAGTACATGTGAATATTTATTTGTTCCAACTATGTGTTGATAAGACCACTCTTTCTCTATTGACATATTTTTGTAATTTTGTCAAAAATTAATTGGCCATGTGTGCTAGGGTCTAGATTTGATCTTATTAATTCCACAATCAATTCCTTTATTGATATCACCACCATTTCTTGAGAATTATAGGTCAATACAGTAAATCTTAAAAAGTAAAATTGAATGATTCATGCAATATTGTTTTCAACCTAGTTTATTTCTCCTCACATTTAAAGGTTAGAATAGTTAGTGATTTTGGTCCTTTAGGGTTTTGTAAATACATTACACCAGTAGTTAATTTAAGAAGAATTAGCATTTAAATACCAACTCTTATAATTTACGAATTCAGTATTTTCTTGTCACTTAGTCCACTTTGATATTTTAGCATATAGATCTTCCATTTGCTTTACTGGATTTAAATACATATTATATCTGTGAGGGCCTCTTTTAAATGGCCATAATTTTAATTTTAATGGTTGATAGTTCATCAGTAACATATAGAAATATGATTAATTTTGTCTTGCTCTTCTATCCTTTGACCTCACCAAATAAGATAAATTCTAGGATGATAGACTGTACTATTTTAAACAGTCATATAATCTATAAACCAAATATGTTTGAGTTCTTTCTTTATATTCTACTTTCTGCCTTTATTTGCCTTTCTGTGCCAGCCAAGATTTCCAGATTCATTTGAACATAAGTGGCAGGAAGTGGTCATCCTTAACATTTATTGCTTTTATGACCAGTAGTAATTAAATGACAGCCAATCTGCCATCATTAAATGTAAAGTTAGATGTAGGAATGTTCTCATTTTCTTTTAGTTTGAAATGGTATTGTCTAAGTTTGGAGAGAACTTTATTTTAATTGATTAAACATCTTCTATATCTAATGATATGATCATTAATTATTTTTTTCTTGACACATTAAAGTAAATATTGCACTGTAACATTTCAACATTGAATTGGCTTCTCATTTCTGGAATAAACCTAAAAATTGGTTTTGAGCATGTTTTTTCTTTTGTTGCTGTATTTTATTTGCTAAATTTGTCTAGGATTTTTGTGATAGTCTTTATGACAGATATTGGATTAGTTTCCTTTATTGTACTATCTTTGTCTGTCCTGGATGTGAATGATGGCTTCATAAAATTTGTTGAGAAGTGTTTATTATTTTCTGAAAATACTGATGTAGAATTGGAATTATTTATTGTTAAAGCATTGATGTGAAAATGTGAAAAGTTTATCATATACCTTAGTCAAACCATCTAGTCTGATGACTTCTTCTTAGAGGGATGATAGCTGTTCAATAATTGTGCAGGTCTTGGGGTATAGTTCAATGGTAGATCACTGCCTTGTCATGTGGGAAACTCTACATTCAATTTCCAGCACTGCAAAAAATAAGTAAGAATATCCTCATAATTATCTATATTATTCTCTTAAACTTGAATTCATTTTAATTATTTGTAATTTTTGAAGGACTGCACACAATTCAAATTTATGCATGTAGTAGTATGCATCTCAACATTTCCTTATCCTTTTAACATATGTGGAAAATGTAGCCATACCTATTACATTCTTGACAGTAAAAAAATCTGTATACATTCTCTTCTCCCTATGTGACCATCTTTTTCCCTTGGTAGCTTTGAAAGAAGGCAGTACATTTTGCTGATGTTTTGAAACTGTCAGCTTTCTAGTTGATTGATTATGTTTTTCTACTTCCATTTCAAAATCTGATCTTATACTTTCCTTTTCTTTGTTTCTTGGTTCTTGAAAGAAAGTTTTAGAGACTTTGATGTCATTTGCAGGGCAATTGCTCATTATACCTAAACAGATAATAAAATGATAAAAAATTAATTGAGGTCTTGTATAGATGAAAGAGCAAAAGATAACTGCTATGTGACCAGTTATAGAAAATGTCCTTTTAAAAAAAAATCAGCTCAAATTGCTTATGAGAGTTGATTCCCTCCTCCTACTGTGTAGGGATTTCTTAGGCTGTTAGGCTTGGGGCAAATGCCTTTACCTGCTGAGCTATCTTGTGGAAAAGTTTAAATTGTGTTTTGAAACCCATCCACTTTACAGTATAAATGCTTGAGGCTATAAATTTTCTTCTGAGCACTGATTCATTCAGCAGCACTTCTAAGATTTGTGTAAATTCAATTTCATATATATATATATATATATATATATATATATATATATATATATATATAAATCAATGCAGGGCATAATTCTCTTGAGGCATCTTCTTTTACCTATGGCTTATTTAAAAACACAATGTTTAAATTGTGAAAGAAAGGAGGATTCCCTGTTGTCTCTTTTTGTAACAATACTATTTTAATTCCACTAAGGCCAAAAGATATATGGTTTCTATGCTTTAAGAAGTTTATAGTTTTCTAACTCAACAGCTGCTTTGTTGGATGTCCCCCATAGGCTGCCATTGTTGAGCGGAGCTTTCTTTGTCTGCTTGATCTAGTTGGTAGATGCCTTCTTGGATCCTGATTCACTTTGTTTTCTAATTCAAGATTGTTGAGTGGGAACTCAAGTATTCAGCTACCATTTTTAATTTAAGATCTCTACTTTCAACTTTGCTGGTTATTATACACATACTGTGACTATTGGGTTTTTCCAAGTATTTTATTGGGCATGTGATCACTTGGGATCATTCTGTCTTATTGGTGATGTCACATGCTCAGCTGTAGCATTTACCTTTGATCTAAATTCCTCTGTTCTGATATTAAGAAAGCCACTGATATTTTCCTTTGATTAATATTTATTACTAATTATTCTTAGTGTTTTTCATCTGTCATGTCATATGCAATGTAACCTTCATGATTGGTTAAACAAGATGACAGGAAGAGTGGGGCTTTTAAGGGAAATAATGTGTGGGAAGCAGAGTACACTGATAGATTTTTGAATAAATAAATATTGAAGTTCCAATGACAGCCAAGTGGCAGTCATAAATTTAAAGAACTTAAAATGAGAGTCTCCAAAATGGTGTGGAATAATTGTAAGCATAAGTATTGAATGAAATTATGGGTAACATGTTATAAAAGCATCAACTCCAGCTAATGACTAGGTGATGGTCAAGAAATAAAGGAGTATTTTCTTGCCTGGAGGGCATCAAGTTACAAAAAGTATACAGTTCAGAGATGTGCTACAGTACAGCACATAAACTATTGTAATACAATTTATAAAGGTTCATCATATTAATTAGAGAAACATTAAGATCCCAGAAGTAAAACTGTTTAGTAGACATGAAATTGAAATGTAATTCATACAAAAGGAAACATAATCAATACATGTTTGAAGTAAATTCTATTTTATTAAGTATTAAATAAATTAAATATAAACTAATTAAAAACCCATATTTAGTATGTTTAACAAAGATTTCTAAAACAATTTTCTAAGCTGGTACATGTGATAATGCTGACTCTGTTTTGATGCAATGTTTTTTGAGTGTCATAAAAATACAGAGCAAAGGCCTTAAATGCCTATGTCTGCAGTTATACTTCTAGAACAACTCTAGGAAAACAATCAGAAGTCCACAGTAACTGTAAAATAATCATTATAAGTACTTAACATTAAGAACTGGAAGAGAAACCCAAATGCCCAGCTTAACTAATACATAAAGCCTTGCACTTAAGCTACTTCATACTGAAAAACATGCATTTTTTTAGTTGCAGATGCTATTGTTACATATTTCTCCCCAGTTGTGCATGTTTTAAAATAACATTTATAGACAATGTTACTAAATTATTCTAATGTAAAGGTGAATTGGACAAATAATAATGCATGTGTGTTATGTGTAGTCCAGATAAATAACAGATATCCACTAACTGCTTCATGTATTGATTTGTTGATCACGAAAGCAGTAACAGCATTCATTGAAAGGCTATTAGCTTATGTCAATTGTACAAATATAAGGGTTTCATTATATTTTCACATTTGCACATATTTCAGCATACTTATCCCTTCTGTTACTCTTCATTTTTCTCTCCTGCATTTAACCATTCTCTTTCTACACCTCTAGTGTTTCCTTTTCCTTTTCATATCATTTTCCCTGTAGGTTCCACATATGAAAGGAGATGGGGTAACTGTCTGTTTGTGTTGCTCCTTTCACTTAACTTTAACTTCATTCATTTTCTGACATAATTCAATCCTCTTGGTCACTGAGTCAAACTTCACTTCGTGTTTATACCACATTTTCCTAATCCATTCATTTTTTTGGTAAACACATTGGCTTATTCCATAATTTGATAATGTGTGCACACAGTACCACACTAAACATGTGTGTGCAGCTCGGTATCACTGTGCTGTGTTTCTTCACACATGACTGTGATTCTTCTGGTTACACCTAGAAGCGGCAGGACTCCCAGGGAACCTTCAGGTCACACTGGCCAGGGAAGCAAGTACACTATCCCCTCCAAATCCAATCTTCCAGCCTCCTTCCCAGTTCTGTAGCAGACCACCTGCTGCAGGCTCCCCTTCCTCTCTGCCCCCAGCTCCTCTGCAAACTTGTTTGTTTTTGTTTTCTCTTATTTTATTATTATTCCTTAGATGTCTGTTTTCTATGGAGAGACAGAAAGGGTGTGGATCCAAACAGAAGGGGAATAACAAGGTACTCAGAACAATTAGTCATTGCAGGCATAATACTGGGAAACAAAAATGGAGAGGACAATGAGAAACCTGTGCAATGCGGCTAAAGTGGTTTAATGTAAACAAGATAAGAAAAGATGTTTTTGGAATGTCCAGGGGGGCATTGTTGACCCCACTATAAGCTAAGTCCGTTTAAGCTCTTTTCATATATGTGTGTGTTTACATCTGAGAAGTTTCTGCAGCAGTACTTTTTTGTGAGTCTTAAATGTCAGTTGTCCCTCCCCATGTCTTTCCCTAAGCCTTTAACCCTTTCTAGTCTGTTATTCCAGTTTCTCCTTCATATCACTGTGTTCTTTCTTTCTTCCCTTGAACCCACCCCCCCCCCCCATCCCCGACCCCCGCTGCCCATGGCTCCTTGACCTTACTAATTTCTTGACCTTATGGGCATATTCAAAATTAAGCACACATATCTAAAGACTCAAAACAAGCATCTACAAATGAGAGCGATTATATGAAATTTGGCTTTGGGGGTCTACATTACCTCACTCAGAATATTTCCAGCTTCATCCATTTACCTGTAAATGTCATACTATTATGTATTTTAACAGATTAATAATATTTCAGGGTGACAGAAAGGTAGAACGCCACCCCTTTACCTTCTCAGCCTTTCAGAATTACACTTCTACAGCCCCTGGATATAGTTGAATCTTTAATTTTATTCAGTTTTATTATCATTCAAAAGAATGTATCTAGTCTGGTAGAGGTTTTCTGTCATTGGAAATGCTGCTTTAGGTTTGATCATGAAGTAATTTTGTGTTTTTAGGCTAATGGAGGTCGAGGGCAACTTGCCAGTGTTAGTCTCCTACCATTTGTGCTCTAGAGATCAGTCAGGCTTGGCAGTAAGTGCCTTTGCTGGCTGAACCATTTCAAAGGTCCCTAGTGCTACCAAATAGAACTTCTCTCAGTTATGGAGATGTTTTAGGAAGATATGGGCCACATAGCTACTGAGCAATTAAAACCCTGTGAGTACAACTGATTTGAAGTATCATATCTAATTTTAAAATTACACAATGTGAGTGGCTACCAACTGGATGGAGAAGCTATGGCAGGAATAAAGGAACATACCCTGAGATCTATCCACCACCTTACTTAATCGCCCCCATCTTGATGCTGGTATTACAATTGGATTTCTGGCTTTGCTTTATTTCAGTTTGTTTGGCTCTTGGGTATCTGTTACTGCAGATGCTCTGAGTCACTCTTTTTGTGGCGGTGTGTGTGTGTGCCCATCTCTTGTCTTGGACTTCCTTTGCTACCTTGCTTCAGACATGACACAGCTCAGCTCTGCATTTGCCTTGCCAGATATAGCCTGTTGGAACGTCATGAAGAGCCTTGTTCTGTGACTTAGTCTAACTGGTCTCATAAATGGGAAATGTGCTCCAGTCACCCTTGCAATTCACAATAGCCATGTGTGTTGTATCTTGTTGTGATTGTCCATTCTGACATGTGACTCTGAGTAAAGTGGAGATTTGCAGATAGGAGAGGATCACAATGTAGATCAATGCTGGCTAGACACATCTGAGTTTAGAAGACAATACAGAAAATCAGATGAAAGTCTATGTTTTCCTTGCGTTATCATCAGAATATTTTTACTAGGCCTTTCACTCCTAGTTTTTTTTTTCAAATTTATAATTCATTATTCAAGTTAAGATATAAATCTTTCATTTGATCAAATTGACTACTCCAATAAAAAGAGTGGCGTGGTTTTTCAATGCTATTTTGTATCTACATGATAAAAAGAAACAAAAGTTAAAATCTAGATTCACACATCATCCTCTTAGAGAGCACGAACTTAAACACTAGACACAAACACAAGAATACTTTTATAAGAGCCAGGACAAACACAGGACCTGGTTAGAGCACAACAACAATAAAAAATGCATTCGAGGCTAGGAAGGACAGTTTTCTGTCTCCCGTGTCGTGCCCCTTTTCCTTTGAGCTGCAGAGCAGGAGAG
This sequence comes from Onychomys torridus, assembly GCF_903995425.1. Taxonomy (NCBI): domain Eukaryota; kingdom Metazoa; phylum Chordata; class Mammalia; order Rodentia; family Cricetidae; genus Onychomys; species Onychomys torridus. Next base: position 43,334,639 of record NC_050456.1, read on the forward strand.
GAGATATCATTGCTCAAGAGGGGAGAGTAACTACGGGACTGCCTTCCACCTCAAAACCAGGAAGGCCCAATCCCACTTTAATACCAATTAATACTTCCTACCGCAGACATAGTCCCCAGCACCACTCCTGTGCAGGTGGCAACCCCACAGATTTCAGACCTCCAAGACAGAAAAAAAACTTTAGTTCATACCAACTGCACCATGGTGGCCATAGCAGCTCTGGGGTTTGGACACCTTCCAGCACACATGTGCAGACAGCAGCCATAATCGCTGCACACTCTGACTGTTGAAAGGCTTTCCCAAACAGAGCCAGCCTCCAGTGATGAGAATCAGTACCTGCATCTCCAAGTGCACAGACATAACATGCAATAGGAAGAACCGAGAACAGTCAGGAAGAAGATAACATCCTGAAGACACAAACAGATCGACAGTCCCAAGCATCAGGAGATGAAGATGAGTGAACTGCCTGACACCAAACCAAATCTAACTTACAAAGAAGCTTAACAAAATTTAAGTAAACACAGACAAATCAGAAATAAACACCTGGAGAAAATGTTCCTATTCTAGTACATGATCAAAGGTCTCCAGAAAGATTCAATCCAATAAAATTATTTTATGCCAAACATCATCAAACTGTTAAAGAAAAAGCCCTCTTTGTCTATAAAATCAGAAAGAAAAAAGCAGCAGAGCCTGTGTTGAATTTCCTACAGAAAGCTGCACTATTCTCAGGAGAAGCCACGCAGGATCGGAGAGCTGATGGACATCGGGAGTGAGGGATGAAAACTGCCAACAGAGAACACTGTAGTCAGCAAAGCTGATGTTCAGAAATGAGGACAGAGACTTTCCCAGATAGACAAGAACTCTGGACCTCATCAGCATCAGACATGTCCTGCAAAAAAAATAAAGGGATTTCTGAAAGTTGAAAGAAAAGCATGCTAAAGAGTAAGACAGAAGCATCACGGTGGCCCAGCACTGTTGGGCACCATCTCCTGTCTCAGGATCAGGACACAGGCTCATCCAAGCCAGGATGCAGAGCTGTAGCCCATGGCCATCAGATGAGTACACACTATGCACCTGTGCTACCCCATCCACTTTAACTCTTGTACTGTAATAAAACCAAGTTTTTCTTCTGAGTACCTTTAAAATTGTCTTTTCTGTTCTGAGGGATCTCTACACTGAATTCGTTGTTTCCAACACTGTGTAGAAGCATTAGATACAATCATATTTATTTTTCTTCCCATTTGTTGTCTTGTTTTTAAGGTCTTACAAAAAATATATTGACTAAACCATCACGGGCTTTCCTCTTCTGTGTTCTTGTAGTCCCATAGTTTTACGCCCAGTGGTTAAGTTCAAGAATAAAGGGCATGTCTACAAAGGTAGTCCTTGACAATAGTAGAAGAAGAGAATTTTGATCCATTGGAGAAGATCCTGAAGCATTTCTGGGGCCCAGGCTGGCCCTTGCGAAAGCTTGCTTCAAAAGCAGGCGATTACCGTGTAGCTTGTCTGTGCAGCTTTGCTCTAAGTGGCTCCCTGGCAGGCTCAATACACAGCCATTTCTTCACTTTTTACATTATATGTGCCACTTTGCTAAATGGCTCAGTGTTAATATTTCAGACTAAACACAAGTTCTCTACAGTGAAAGAGAACACGTATGTGTTTCATCTCATCCTCTATCACACGTAGTTTTACGCTTTGTCTAGAAGCACTCAGGTTATTAAAAATGATTCAATCCTGACTAATCTCATACTGAATGGGTAGAAATACACTAAATCATTAAAACAAATGAGTAAATTATATAAATTTGTGGTATAGAAAATCAGTGTACTAGAAAAACATTCAACATTGTTCAGTATCAATAAGCAATTATCTGAAATGGAAATTGAGAAAGTAATCTTATTTTCAGTAGCTAAAAATATAAAAATAAAATTCCTGGAAGTTTAACCAGAGGTGAATGGTATCTGTGATGAAAATGGCAAAGTATCAAAGAGAGAAACTGAAGACCACTGAATGACCCTGGGCTGTTTGATTTGGGAAGCACAATACTGTTACAAAATTTCTATAATGCCCAAAGTGGTCTACAAATTCCATGCATTTCTTTAGAAATACTAGCGATGTTCTTCATTGTTTAAAAAATGCAATTTGTAAGGAAATTGATATAAAAAACATACACATGTATACACTACACACACACACACACACACACACACACACACACACACACACAACTAGTATCCCATTGCTACTGGTTATAAAAATTAACTCGCTCATACAATCCCTTCTCTTTCTCACCAATTGGATTCCTGGAGCTCCACCTGGGGCCTGGCTGAGGATCTCTGTATCCACTTCCATCACTTATTGGATGAGAATTTCTAGCACAACAGTTAGGGTATTTGCCATCCGATCACCAGACTAGGTCATTGTTTTTCTCTGCTGAGTAGTACTCCATTGTGTATATGTACCATATTTTCTTTATCCATTCTTCAGTTGAAGGGCATCTAGGTTGTTTCCAGGTTCTGGCTATTACAAACAATGCTGATATGAACATAGCTGAGCAAATGCCCTTGTAGTGTGATTGAGCATTCCTTGGGTATATGCCCAAGAGTGCTACAGTTGGGTCTTGGGGGAGATGGATTCCCAATTTTCTAAGGAAGCGCCATATTGATTTCCAAAGTGGCTGTACAAGCTTGCATTCCTCCCAGCAGTGGGGGAGAGTTCCCCTTGCTCCACATCCTCTCCAGCATAAGCTGTCTTCTGTGTTTTTGATCTTAGCCATTCTGACAGGTGTAAGGTGGTATCTCAGAGTCATTTTGATTTGCATTTCCTGGATAATTAGAGATGTTGAGTAATTCCTTAAATGTCTTTCAGCCATTTGAGCTTCCTCTGTGGAGAATTCTCTGTTTAGTTCTATAGCCCATTTCTTAATTGGACTGTTGGGCATTTTGATGTCTAATTTCTTGAGTTCATTATATATTCTGGATATCATCCCTCTGTCAGATGTGGGGTTGGTGAAGACCTTTTCCCATTCTGTAGGCTGTCACTTTGTCTTGTTTAGACCAAGATTGGAAAAATCACAGGGACAAATAGCCAAACTAATAGAAACACATAAATTATGAACCAAAAGCTGCAGAGCCCCAACTGGATCAGGCCTTCTGGATAAATGAGACAATTGAATAGCTTGAACTGTTTGGGAGACACCCAGGCAGTGGGACTGGGACCTGTCCTTAGTGCATGAGCTGGCTGTTTGGAACATGGGGCTTATGTGGGGACACTTTGCTCAGCCTGGAAGGAGGGGTCTGGACTTGCCTGTACTGAATCTACCAGGTTGAGCTGAATCCCCAGGGGAGTCTTTGCCCTGGAGGAGATATGAATCTGGGGGAGGAGCAGGGGGGGAAGGTGGGGGTGGGAGCAGGAGGGGGAAGGACAGGGGAACCCATGGTAAAATTAAAACACAAATATCCATATAAAAATATAATTTGAAATAAAATTTTTAAAAAATTAACTCAAACTTGATCTAAAGATTAATATCTAAAGCTAAGAATTTCTAGACAAAAGTACAAAGGAAATACTCAGTGATATTGGAATGAACAAGGAATGGGGGTGAAGACAATTTCCTCAGAGCATGGAAGGAAAAATCTAAGACAGAGAAGAAAGCTAGTCCTTTCCTGTAATCCGCCTACTGCTCATGACTTCTGAACAGGATGTAAAACAATGAATGGGGAGAGGTGGCCCACAGACCAGAAAAAATAATCTGTGGGGTTCCCCAGGTGGGGGGGGGGGCTGTCACTTAGAGTGTGTAAGAAACTACAGATTAAAGAATTTAAAACAAGCAAACAAAAAACAACTAAAAATCAGCAATAGAGTAAATGGATGTTCCTCAAAAGAAAAGACACAAATGGCCAACAAGTGTATGAAAACTGTTCAGTGTCACTAGGAACTAGTGCTTCACTGTCCTAAAATCGGATATTCTCCAAAAAATGAGGAAGACAGGGAGCACTGGCAAGGATATGTAGAAAAGGGACCATTGACACACTGCCATGAGGAGAAGAAATCATCACAACCACTATAGAAAATAGTGAGGATTCTTCACCAAATAAAAATGGAACTACAATAAGTTCCATTAACTTCACTTTTTGGTATATATCTGTGGTGGTATTGTGTTCCCCAAAATATTGTGCACCCTAATAAACTTATTTGGGGTCAGAGAACAGAAAAGCCACAATATTAAGCATAGAGGTTAGGCAGTGGCATTCACACCTTTAATCCTAGCATTCCAGAGACAGAAATCCTTCTAGATCTCTGAGTTCAAGGCCACATTAGAAGCAGCCAGGATTGGTGACACATGTCTTTAGTCCCAGGGAGTGACAACAGAAAGAGAAAGATACATAAGGCGTGAAGACCAGAAACTAGAAGCATTTGGCTGGTTAAGCATTTTGGCTGGTTAAGCATTCAGGCTTTTGAGCAGCACAGTTCAGCTGAGAGCCATTGGGATGAGGACTCAGAAGCTTCCAGTCTGGGGAAACTAGACCAGGTGAGAAAGCTGTGGCTTGTTCTGTGTCCCTGATCTTCCAGCATTCACCCCAATACTTGGCTCAGGTTTGATTTGATTTTAAGAGCATTTAAGATTCCTGCTACATGTATCTAAAGGAAATGATGCCACCATGTCCAAAAGACATCGGCTGAGTTGTGGAAACAGCTTGAGTGTTCATCATTTGACAAATGGATAAAGAAAGTGAGGTACACCGGTGGTGGTGGCATACGCCTTTAATTCCAGCACTCGGGAGGCGGAGCCAGGAGGATCTCTGTGAGTTAGAGGCCAGCCTGGGCTACCAAGTGAGTTCCAGGAAAGGCACAAAGCTACACAGAGAAACCCTGTCTCGAAAAACCCAAAAAAAAAAAAAAAAAAAAAAAAAAAAATGTGGTACACCACAAATTGTAATCATGTCATTTGAGACGTGAATGGGATTGGTAAACATTATGTTAAATGAAATAAGCTAGATAAGCTAGGCACAGAAAGACAAGTTCTACATGTTCCCACTCATGTGTGTATTCTTCTTTGTTTTATTTTGTTTTTGGCTTGGTTTTGGTTTTGGTTTTGGTTTTTCCAAGATACGGTTTCTCTGTGTAGCACTAGCTGTCCTTGAACTCACTCTGTAGATCAGGCTGACCTCAAACACAGATATCCTCCTGACTGCTGGGATTAAAGACATGTGCCCTGGACCAGAGGTGAGTGCCTGGGTTATCATCAGAGAGGCAACTGTGCCTGGGTCCCACCGCTGGACACAGGCCACTCCTAGAGGACCTGACCAACTTGGCCCCAGTTTCCTGCCAATCGGAGGGCCCTGCAGGAAGGCTCCCCTTTTCCAAGACAGCAGGCAGACAGTGCAGTCTCCACACCCTGCCCCCACACCGGTTTGCCAGAGACCCCAGCCACTTCCTGAGACTCAGAGACCAACCCCCAGCTCCCTTCCACCCCAGAACTCCCATCTGGAACAGAGGTGAGTGCCTGGAGTTATAGCCAGAGAGGCAACTGCCCTTGGGTCCCACCGCTGGACACAGGCCACTCCTGGAGGACCTGACCAACTTGGCCCCAGTTTCCTGCCAATCAGAGGGCCCTGCAGGAAGGCTCCCCTTTTCCAAGACAGCAGGCAGACACTGCAGTCTCCACACCCTGCCCCACACCCATCTGCTGAAGACCCGAGCCACTTCCTGAGAATCAGAGACCAGCCCCAAGCTTCCATCCTGCCCTGGAACTCCCATCTGGACCAGAGACCAGAGGAACTCCCACCTGGACAAAATAAGGAGACATCAGGGACTTCCCAAGACTCAGAGTCCAGCCCCCCAGCTCCTATCTGGCCAGCACTCTCATCTAGACCAGTGCTCCCATCTGGCCCAGAGCTTCCATCTGGACCAGAGAGAAGCTGCCTAAATCTGACAACTCTCTCTGGACCAAGTACACTTATAAGACCAAGAATGAACACAAGAGGAGATGGGCAGATGTCAAGGCAGAAGTACATACAACAAAATAAAGAGCAATACAGCATCACCAGAACCTAGCCCTTCTCCAACAGCTAGACCTGAACATCACAGAATGGAAGAAGAAGAAGAAAACAACCTTATAAGTAACATCATGAAGAGGCTAGAGCCTTATGTAGAACAAATCAAAAATAAAGTAGAGGAACAGACAAACAAAAAAATGGGAAGAACGCCATAAAAAACTAGAGGAAAGGACAATTAAAGCAGAAGAAAACAATAAATCCTTGAATGAAAATCATGAAAAAGCAAGGGAGACAATCCAAGACCTGAAGAGGGAAATAGAAAAAATGAAGAAGACACTAGCAGAAGGAATGTTGGAAATAGAAAATCTGAGTAAACAAACAGGAACTTCAGAGGCAAGTATAAGCAACAGAATGCAAGAGATGGAAGACAGGATCTCTGGTGTTGAAGTCACGGTAGAAGAAATAGCTTCATCAGTCAAAGAAAACACTAAAACCAACAAAGTCATGACCCAAAATGTCCAAGAAATTTGGGACACCATGAAAAGACCAAACCTATGAATAATAGGCATAGAGGAAGGAGAAGAATAACAACTCAAAGGCACAGAAAATATATTTAACAAGATCATAAAAGAAAACGTTCCCAACTTAAAGAAGGAAATGCCTATGAAGATACAAGAAGCCTATAGAACACCAAACAGACTAGACCCCCCAAAAAAGTCCCTTCACCACATAATAATTAAACAACTAAATGTACAGAATAAAGGAAGAATATTAAGGGCAGCAAAGGAAGAAGGCCAAGTGACTTATAAAGGCAAAACCATCAGAATAACACCCGATTTCTCAATGGAGACTTTGAAAGCCAGAAGGACCTGGACAGACATAATGCAGACACTAAGAGACCATGGATGCCAGCCTAGACTAATATACCCAGCAAAACTTTCAATCATCATAGATGGAGTGAACAAGAACTTCCAAGACAAAACCAAATTAAAACAATACTTATCCACAAACCTAGCCCTACAGAAAGCACTAGAAGGAAAATTCCAACTTAAGGAAGGCAGATACACCCATGAAAACACAGGCAATAGATAACACCACAGCAGTAAAGCCCAAAGAAGAGAAGTACACACACACTACCACCAAAAAATAAAAATAACAACAGGAACAAACAATCACTGGTCATTAATATCCCTTATTATCAATGGACTTAATTCACCTATAAAAAGACACAGACTAACAGAATGGATACGAAAACAGGACCCATCTTTCTGCTGCATACAAGAAACACACCTCAAATTCAAAGACAGACACCTCCTAAGAATAAAAGGCTAGGAAAAGACTTTCCAATCAAATGGTCTTAAGAAGCAAGCTGGTGTAGCCATCCTAATATCCAGCAAAATAGACTTCAAACTAAAATCAAACAAAAGAGATGATGAAGGACATTACATACTAATCGCAGGAAAAATCCACCAAGATGAAGTTTCAATTATGAACATTTATGCCCCAAACACAAGGGCACACACATATGTAAAAGAAACATTACTAAAGCTTAAATCACATATAAAATCCCACACATTAACAGTGGGAGACTTCAACACCCCACTTTCACCTCTGGACAGATTGACCAAATTGAAACTTAACAGAGACATAATGGACTTAAGTGATGTTATGACTCAAATGGACTTAATTGATATCTACAGAACATTCCACCCAAACAAAAAAGAATATACCTTTTTCTCAGCACCCCATGGAACCTTTTCTAAAATCAGCCACATACTTGGCCACAATGCAAAGCTCAACAGATCCAAAACAATTGGAATAACCTCCTGTGTTCTATCAGACCACCATGGTTTAAAGTTAGATTTCAACAACAGAAAAAACTACATAAATCTTACAATCTCATGGAAACTGAATAATGCTCAACTGAATCACCAATGGGTTAAGGAAGAAATAAAGAAAGAAATTAAAGACTTCCTAGAGATCAATGACAATGAATAGACCACATACCCAAACTTATGGGATACTATGAATGCAATGCTAAAAGGGAAATTCATAGCACTGAATGCCCACATAAAGAAGCTGGAGAAATCTCATGCTAGTGACTTGACAGCACACCTGAAAGCCCTTGAAGAGGAAGAAGCAAAGTCTCCCAGGAGGAACAGACGCCAGGAAATTATCAAATTGAGAGCTGAAATCAATAAAATAGAAATAAAGAGAACAATACAAAGGACTAATGAAACAAAGTGTTGGTTCTTTGAGAAGATCAACAAGATAGATAAGCCCCTATCCAAACTAACCAAAAGACAGAGAGAGAGCATCCAAATTAACAAAATCAGAAATGAAAAGGGAGGCATAACAACAGACAATGAGGAAATCCAGAGAATCATCAAGTCATACTTCAAAAACTTCTACTCCACAAAACTTGAAAATCTAAAAGAAATGGATAATTTTCTGGATAGGTACCACATACCTAAGTTAAATCAAGACCAGATAAACCATTTAAATAGTCCAATAAACCCTAAGGAAACAGAATCAGTCATTAAAAGTCTCCCAACCAAAAAAACCCTGTACTAGATGGTTTCAGTGCAGAATTCTATCAGATCTTCAAAGAAGACTTAAGACCAATACTCTTTAAATTGTTCCACACAATAGAAGCAGAAGGTATATTACCAAACTCCTTCTATGAGGCTACAATTACCCTGATTCCTAAACCAAACAAAGATGCAACAAAGAAAGAGAACTACAGACCGATCTCTCTCATGAACATTGATGCAAAAATACTTAATAAAATTCTGGCAAACAGACTCCAAGAACACATCAAAACAATTATCCACCATGATCAAGTAGGCTTCATCCCAGGGATGCAAGGGTGGTTCATCATATGAAAGTCCGTCAAAGTAATACACCATATAAACAAACTCAAGGAAAACAACCACATGATCATCTCACTAGATGCATCAAAGGCATTTGACAAAATCTAACACCCCTTCATGAAAATGTCTTGGAGTGATCAGGAATACAGGGAACATACCTAAACATAATAAAGGCAATCTACAGCAAGCCAACAGCCAACATCAAATTAAATGGAGAGAAACTCAAAGTAATACCACTAAAATCAGGAACAAGGCAAGGCTGTCCCCTCTCCCCCTACTTATTCAATATAGTACTTGAAGTTCTAGCCAGAGCTATAAGACAACATAAAGAGATTAAGGGGATACAAATTGGAAAGGAAGAAGTCAAGCTCTCCCTCTTTGCAGATGACATGTTAGTATACATGAGTGACCCCAAAAATTCAACCAAGGAACTGATACAGCTAATAAAAACCTTCAGCAACATTGCAGGATACAAGATCAACTCAAAAAAATCAGTAGCCCTCCTATATACAGTAGACAAACAGGCTGAGATGGAAATCAGAGATACATCACCCTTTTCAATGGCCACAAATGTTATAAAATACCTTGGGGTTACTCTAACTAAGCATGTGAAGGACCTATATGACAAGAACTTTAAGTCTCTGAAAAAAGAAATTGTAGAAGATGTCAGAAAATGGAAAGATCTCCCATGCTCATGGATAGGCAGGATTGACATAGTAAAAATGGCGATCTTACCAAAAGCAATCTACAGATTCAATGCAATCCCCATCAAATTACCAACACAATTCTTCACAGATCTGGAAAGAATAATACTCAACTTCATATGGAAAAACAAAAACCCAGGATATCCTAAAGAATCCTGCACAATAAAACAACCTCTGGAGGGATCACAATCCCCAACCTCAAGCTCTAGTATAGAGCTACTGTAATAAAAACAGCTTGGTACTGGCATAAAAACCAACAGGTGGACCAATGGAATCAAATTGAAGACCCTGACATTAACCCCCACACCTATGAACATATAATTTTTGACAAAGAAGCCAAAAATGTACAATGGAATAAAGAAAGCATCTTCAACAAATGGTGCTGGCATAACTGGATGTCAATATGTAGAAGGCTGCAAATAGATCTATATCTGTCACCATGCACAAAACTTAAATCCAAGTGGATTAAAGACCTCAACATAAACCCAGCTACTCTGAACCTGATAGTAGAGAAAATAGGAAGTACTCTTGAACGCATTGGCACTGGAGATCACTTTCTAAATATAACACCAGTAGCACAGACACTGAGAGAAACAATCAATCAATGGGACCTGTTGAAACTGAGAAGCTTTTGTAGAGCAAAGGACACGGTCAACAAGACAAAGCAACAGCCTACAGAATGGGAAAAGGTCTTCACCAACCCCACATCTGACAGAGGGATGATATCCAGAATATATAATGAACTCAAGAAATTAGACATCAAAATGCCCAATAGTCCAATTAAGACATGGGCTATAGAACTAAACAGAGAATTCTCCACAGAGGAAGTTCAAATGGCTGAAAGACATTTAAGGAATTGCTCAACAACCCTAATTATCCAGGAAATGCAAATCAAAATGACTCTTAGATACCACCTTACACTTGTCAGAATGGCTAGGATCAAAAGCACAGAAGACAGCTTATGCTGGAGAGGATGTGGAGCAAGGGGAACTCTCCTCCACTGCTGGTGGGAATGCAAGCTTGTACAGCCACTTTGGAAATCAATATGGCACTTCCTTAGAAAATTGGGAATCCATCTCCCCCAAGACCCAGCTATAGCACTCTTGGGCATATACCCAAGGAATGCTCAATCATACCACAAGGGCATTTGCTCAGCTATGTTCATATCAGCATTGTTTGTAATAGCCAGAACCTGGAAACAACCTAGATGCCATTCAACTGAAGAATGGATAAAGAAAATATGGTACATATACACAATGGAGTACTACTCAGCAGAGAAAAACAATGACATCATGAGGTTTGCAGGCAAATGGATAGATCTAGAAAAAATCATCCTGAGTGAGGTAACCCAGACTCAGAAGGACAAACACGGTATGTACTCACTCATAGGAGGATACTAGATATAAAACAAATATGACTAGACTGCTACACAACTCCAGGGAGGCTACCTTGAAACAGGACCCTAGGAAAGACCCAAGGATCACCCAATGACAGAGAAATGGATGAGATCTACATGAACAACCTGGACGACAGTGGGAGTAATGAAGGGCAAGGTTTGAGGGAAAGAAAGCTTAGGGGAGCAGGAGATCCCAGCTGGATCAAGAACAGAAAGGGAGAACAAGGAATAACAGACCATGATAAATGAAGACCACATGAGAACAGGAAGAGGCAGAGTGCTGGAGAGGTCCCCAGAAATCCACAATGATATATCCTCTGTAGTCTACTGGCAATGGTCAAGAGAAAGCCTGATCTGACCTAGTCTGGTGATCAGATGGCCAAACACCCTAACAGTTGTCTTGGAACTCTCGTCCAATAACTGATGGAAGTGGATGCAGAGATCCTCAGCCAGGCCCCAGGTAGAGCTCCAGGTTTCCAACTGTCAAGAAAGAGGAGGGTCTGCAAGAGCGTGAATTGTTGAATTCAAGATTGCAAAAAGCACAGGGACAAATAGCCAAATGAATGGAAGCACATGAATTATGAACCAAAGGCTGTGGAGCCCCCAGCTGGATCGGCCCCTCTGGATAAGTGAGACCATTGAATAGCTTGATCTGTTTGGGAGGCACCCAGTCTGTGGGACTAGGATCTGTCCTTAGTGCATGAGCTGGCTGTTTGAAACCTTGGGCTTACACAGGGACACTCTGCTCAGTCTGGAAGGAGGTGACAGGACCTGCCTGTACTGAATCCACCAGGTTTAAATGAATCCCCAGGGGTGCCTTGATCCTGGAGGAGATGGGAATGGAGGGGAGGGGATGGGGGGAAGGTGGGGGTGGGTGTGGGAGGTGGGAGGACAGGGGAACCCATGGCTGATGTATAAAATTTAAAGAAAAAAAAAAGAAAACCCAGGATAGAGAGGAGAGCTCTCTCTTGGTTCTGGGACCCTGGACGCAGGAGGTAGACTGAGCAGAGTTCTCCAGAGAACACCGCCGGACTGTGCCATACCTTTGCCAGACCCTTCAACCTATCCATTCATTTGTAAGTTACCCCACAAAATAAACCTCCCTTTTCACTAAAACAAACAAACAAACAAACAAAAAATAAATAAATAAAGACATATGCCAACACGTGTGTATTTCTAAAGCCTCACTTTCATGGAAGTACAAAATAGGGTGGTTCTTATCAGAAGTTAAGGAGAGTGGGGAGTGGAACGGAACAGAGAAAGCTTGACTAATAGAAACTCAGTTACAGATGGGAATTAAAAAATCTGATCTACTCATACAGTAGAGTGACTTACACACAATAATGGCATTTTATATATTTTAAAAACTTAGGGGAGTGGTTAATTGTTTCCCTGCAAAGAACTGACAGTTGTTTGGAGAGACAGAAGTATTTAACCTGATTTAAATAGTGTGCAGTGTTATGTATATTGAAACATCACCATGATAAATATGAAGTATTGATAAATATATAATATCAGTTAAAAAATCAAAGATCAGCCAAGGAAGCAGGTAGGCTAAATATAGAACTTCACCTCGCCCTCCTACAAATCCAATTTCCCAGTCTCACCCTCAACTCTGCAGCAGACTCTGTTGCAGCCTCCACTCTCTCCTTGCCTCAATCTTTGGGGGATTACACAGATCTTTCCTCCAACCTTTCTTCCCCTAACTCATCATTTTATCCCACCCTCCTCACCTAAAGAAGGAGATGCCTATTATGGTACAGAAGCATACAGAACATCAAATATACTGAACAAGAAAGGAGATTCCCTTTGGCACATAATAATCAAAACACTAAACATATGGAACAAAGAAAAATATCAAAAACTGCAGAGAAAAAAGACCAAGTAGCATATAAAGACAGACCTACTAGAATAACACCTGACTTCTCAATGGAGACTCCAAAAGCCATAGGGACATAAACCAGTGTTCTACAGACTCTAAGAGAACACAGAAGCCAATCTAAACTACTATACCAAGAAAACCCTTCAATTACTACAGATCTCTAAACCTTCGTGAAAAAGAAGCCATAATTAAAAGTCACCCTACAGAAAAAGGGGGGTATATTTTCTTTAGCAAAGAATTCTACCAGATTTTCAAAGAAGAGTTGATGACAATACTCCTTAAATTATTCCACAAAATAGAAACAGAATGAACATTGCCCAGTTTGCTTTATGAGACCACAATTATCCTGATATCCAAACCATGTAAAGATTCAACAAAAAAAGGAGAATTACAGACCAATTTTCCTTATGAACATAAATGCAAAATTTTTAATAAAAATACTGAATCTAAAAACACATCCAAAATGTCATCCACCATGATCAAGTAGGCTTCATCCCAGAGATGCATGGATAGTTCAACATACATAAGTCAATAAACATGATCCACCAAATAAACAAACCAAAGGACAAACACACACATAATCCTATTAGATACAGAAAAGGCCTCTAACAAAATCCAACCCCCTTCATGATAAGAGCCCTGGAGAGACCAGGGATACAACAGACATACATCAACATCAACATAGTAAAGGCAGTTTATAGCAAGCCCATAGCCAAAATCAACTTAAATGGAGAGAAACTCAAAGCAATTTCACTAAAATCAGGAACAAGACAAGACTATCCAGTCTCTCCATAGCTGTTAAATATAGTACTTGAAGTCTTAGCATAATAAGACAACTGAAGGAAATCAAGGGCATACAAATTAGAAAGGAAGAAGTCAAAGTATCTTTATTTGCAAATAATATGATAGCATAAATAAGTGACCTAAAAAATTCCACCAGAAACTTCTACAGCTGAGGAACACTTTCAGCTAAGTAGCTGGGTATAAATTAACTTATAAAAATCAGTAGCCCTACATATATAAATGACAAGTGAACTGACAAAAAAAATCAGGAAAACAACACCTTTCACAATAACCTCAAATAACGTAAAATATCTTGGGGTGACTCTAATCAAGCAGGTAAAAAACTTGTATGATAAAAACTTTCAGTCATTAAAGAAAGAAATTGAAGAAGATATCAGAAGATGGAAGGATCTCCCATGCTCATAGATAATTACTACATTATTATATAGTTTAAAATGGCCATCCTACCAGAAAGCAATTGACAGATTCAATGTAATCCCCATCTAAATTGAAACACAATTCTTCACAGACCTTGAAAGGACAAATTTCAGCTTTGTATGGAGACACAAAAAACTAAGATAGCTAAAACAATCCTGAATAATAAAAGAACTGCTGGAGGCATCACTATCCCAGATTTCAAGTTGTTCTATATAGCTATAGTAATGAAAACAGAATGGTATTGTCACAAAAACTGACACATCAACCAATGGAATTGATTTCAAGACTGAGACATGAATCCACATACTTTTTTTAGAAAGGAGGCAGTAATGCACACTAGGGAGGGGGAAATGGTATCTTTAGGTTGCTGGTATGCTTTTAATCCCAGCACAAAGAAGCAGAAGCATGCTGATCCTTATGAATTCAAGGCCAAACTGGGTTCTGAGACATCCAGGGGTACAGAGGGAAACTCTGTCCCAAAACAAACAAACAAGAAATAAAGTTATAAACAGGGAATTCTCAGTAGAGGACTTTCAAATGGATGAGAAACACTTAAAGAAAGGTTCAACAGTCATACCTACCAAAAAATGCAAATCAAACTACTTTGAGAGTTCACCTGTCAGAATGGCTAAGATCAATAACACAAGTGACAGCTCTGCTGGTCAAGATGTGGAGCGAGGGAAGGAAGCATTGCTGGTGGGAGTGCCAACTTGTATGGCTGCTATGAAAACCAGCATGGCAGTTCCTCAGAAATTGGGACTAGATATACCTCAAGACCCCCACCGATACCACTTGTTGTGGAATATTAGTTTAAGATGTATTACGTTCGTTTATACCGTAGAATATTTGTTTAATGATGCAAATATGTGTTGCATTCTTTTATGTTGCATTTGTTTAACTCTGTAAAGCTGTGTTACATTGCCTATCTAAAACACCTGATTGGTCCAATAAAGAACTGAATGGCCAATAGTGAGGCAGAAGAGTGAAATAGGCAGGGCTGCCAGGCAGAGAGAATAAATAGGGGACTCAAAAGAAGAAGGAAGAGTGAGAAAAGGTGAAGGAGAGGAAGACATGAGGGCCAGCCACACAGCCACACAGCCAGCCATACAGCCACACAGCCAGCCACACAGGAAGAGGGAAAGAAAGATATATAGAATAAAGAAAAGTAAAAGTAAAGCCCAGAAGCAAAATGTAGTTAAAGAAAAACCCAGATGATTTAAGTTAGAAAACAACTCAGGCTGTTGCCAAAACTACAAGTTGCACTTCACAAACTAATGACAAGACCCAGTTGCTGAGAACAATATCTACACAACTGTTCGAACATGAAGACATCGAGCTGGTGCCTATAAAGAGCCTTGACCCCTACTTTCTAGGTTCTTTGTTATAGGAAGTTACTCTGTATATCTACCAAAGAAGAAATATAAATGCCAACCTATCCACAAACCCTTCCATCTATGATGGTGTCCTGCCTTCAAGATACACTAGGGCAATGATAGCAAAAAGCTTATGGAAGTAACCAATCAATATCTGATTTGACTTTAGTCTCACCCCCAAGAAGGAACCCATTTCTAATACTGCTTGGGGTGACCAAGAACCTGAAACTAAATAGCCCAGGGGTCTAGGGTAAAATGAAATACTACTGCTCTACTAAAAGAAAGTCAATAAAATGACTCCTAATAAGTTATGCCATACTCATAGATCATTGTCTTGCTCAGCCACCATCAGAGATGCTTCCCCCTATAGCAGATGGGAACAAATACAGAGACCTACAGCCAGACAATGCCTATGCAGAGATTGGGGGACCTTGGAACATTCTGCCCTAAAAGTGATGTCCCATTACATCCCTCCCCTCAGAAATCCAAGAATGCCTAAGAAGAGGAAGCAGAAAAAATGTAAAAGCCAGAAGAGAGTAATACCAAGAAAACAGGCCTTCTAAGCACAGTAGGATGATGCATATATGAACTCAACAAGACAGAGGCAGCATGCACAAGGCCTGCACTGGTCTTTACCAGATGGGATCTTAGAGCTGAAAGGACAACTGGACACATGCCCCCATCCCTAACCCAGAAGCTATCTCCAGTTGATAGCCACTTTCAAATAAAATTTTAGTTTGCTCCAAGGGAGTGTCACTGGGGAAACAAACTACTCTTTAGGGCACTCTGCCTGCCCAACAGTAAATGACCAATAGAAAAACAAACTCAATGCCATCTTTGGAGGGTAATTGTCTCACACTATTATGTCAGGGTCTTTTTTATTTTTTAATTCTGTATTTTTTCAGCTTTTTATTAATTTATTTTATTTGTAGGTTCATCCCTGTCTCTCTGTCTCTGTCTCTTTCTGTCTGTCTCTCTCTCTCTCCTTCCCTTCCTCCCCTGTAGGTCCTTCACATATATTTTGTGGCTTCCAGTTTTCTGTTTTTATGGGATTCCTGAGTGTGCGAACCAGTGGGTCTCTGTGTTTATATCAGTTTTTTGTGCCTTTTCTTGGACTTTTTTTCCTTCAGTTTGTTTGTTGTCTTATTCCAATGTGTTAGTTTTTGTTTTGTCTTATTTTACTATTATTCCCTAGAAGCCTGTTGGTTTTCTAATGAGAGACAGAAAGTGGGTGGATCCACATGGGGGGGTGAGGAGGAATTGGTAGGAGTAGAGATGGAGGAAATCCATAAAAGACAAAACAATCTATTTTCAATGAAAGGAAAAATAAGATATATTAACATTTTTAAAAGTATTTTGTAGTAAAATAAAATAAAACCAAATGTAGAAATACAAACCCATCTCCCCATCGGCTTGAAATCACTCTCAGTGTTCTTCTCACATTAGATTTCTGCTCATGACAACCACAATGAGGTCCTCCACTGCCCTGGTTTCCACAGATGTGATTTGTCAGCCATATTTGTACTGCAAAACACCTAACATAGTAAAAGCACCTTGTTTGTGAAGCTCGGAGTGTCTAGACTTCATGTTGATTGTTCTGGTTTTAATCTCCCAGCTGGTGGCTTGGGAAATACTCTGTGGCTAGAGAGTGATGGATTTGGCAGATACATCTCACTGAGAAAGACAGAGGGACAGGAAGAAACGAGGAGGCTGGGGGAATGTCCATTTAATAGCTGGATAGAGAAGGGAGTGCAGAATGTAAAGATGGAAGGGAACATCTATGATTTTGGTTTGGTTTTTTGCTTCAAAATGATAGTCTCATATGGTTTTATTTACCATAACCTGACCAGAAAGGTTTATGGGGGAAATTTAGTGTATTGAGATTAAAATTTCTTAGGAAGGAATGAAAGGGAGATGCCATAGTTAGCTTCAGCTATCAGTTTAATACAACCCAGAATCCTATGAGGGAGTTTCAACTGGGGTATTGTCTAGATAAGATTGGCCTGTGGCTGTGCCTATAAGGAATTGTTTTCTTGATCCAAGTTAGAGGACAGAGCCCACTGTGGAAGTTATCATCCCCAAGCAATTTGGGCCAGTGAGTAGTGTTTCTTCATACTTTTGGCTTCAGTTCCTGCTTGAGTTTCCTTCCTGGCCTCCTCACTCAATGATGGATTGTAACCTGGAAGTGTAAGCCAAATCAACCCATCCCTCTAAACTGCTTTTCTGTGTTCCCCACAGTGTTTATCACATCAACCGGCTACAGACCAGAACAGAGGACCCTGGCTAGCAGACACTTCTCTTTCAGGGAAAATGTGACTCTCAGGATGCCTTGGTGGACTTTTAACAACAGCCTGAGCTTTGATCTCCATAAATAACATATTTTGAGTCCCCTTTTCCATGAAGTTAAAGTAAGATGCAAATGTATTTTATTATTGGCACCCCAGATAAATTCACACCTATTTGGATGCTGATTGTAAGGACTTAGACCATCTCAAACAAGTCTTAAGTGACTGATGCCAGAGAGTCCATTTTGGAGATCTAAAAGCAAACTAGAAACATCATCTACAATAAAACTCTGCAACTGGGTCTAGAAACAAAGGAGCCAGTAACTACTGTCCTTCTTAAAAGATCCTCTGATAGGTAAAGGGTATATCAGAGAACATCAAAATCTTAATAGCCAATGGACCAGAAAATAGCATCTTTAATATTCAGTAACATATTTTAATAGTTGGATGAGAAAATTCAAGAGAAGCAACCTTTTGCAGTTTGTTGCTTGTTTTTAAATATTTCACTACTAACCAAAAATAGCTCCTTTGTATTTTGGAACCAGCAACAACTAAGATTAAACCAGGACTCTCGATGCCTTAAGCAATGATTTGGAGAAGAAATCTGTAGATTGTAAAGTATCTTGGATGTAGCAAAGGCAGGATGCTAATGATGACTGTCTGAGACAGTTTGATGACTTAAGCTCATTACTTTTATTTATGGAAGGTAACTCTCAGACAGATTCAACAGGAAGGTTATTCTTATACTAATGACCCTAGTAAAGTCCAGTCCAGTTTATCAATATATGCTTAGTGGCACAACTGATTTGATTTCATGTAAGCCTCTGTCTGATGTTAAGCATTCATCAGTGTTTTGTTTATCTAATTTGTTTTTATGAACGGCAATCTTCCCATGCTTAATAAACTGGTCCAGACAATTCAATTCATCTCTTGCTTTTATTGTCAGCCATAAAGCAAATATTTACTAATGGACTGATTAGTTTTATAATTGCACCACATGTGAGCAAAAGTTCTTATTCTTCTATCCAGTTCCCTATTTTTGAGGAACTGAAAAACCACATACAACTGAATAAAAATTATTGGGAACTATGTATTTAGCAAGCCGGTCAAGGTAAGGTTAAGTTCCAGATCCTTAAAATTTGCCTTCAGTGAGCAAGTTCTACTCTTTTGATAGTATACACAAAATCAGATGGCTTTCTGATCAAGACAATGCAATTAAACTATAGTCAAAAGAATGCTGTAGTTCCTGAGTCAATAGACTTGATTACACAGGGAAGACAGCTAGTTAGATAATGAGGATGAAGGTCCTGCATGATGTAACTGGTAAGGTGTCATCAACTGGTCTCACCTGGTAAAATTTTATGTAGATTATTTATGGATCAATTATTCATGGTCCTTGTGTTATTAGAAAACCTTAATATGTCCTGTGTACATAGAATATTACATAAGATAATAGACCATTGGCCTCAGCCTCCCAAGTGTTTTGTCAGTCACCGGGACTTGAGAAGTCCTGATCTGTGCCATTCCCCTTCCTACACACAGTGTCTCCACCTCACTACCACTCTTTCCCCACTTGCTCTAATTTCAAATGCTTTACACATTGTAATAAATTCTGCTTTCAATAAAAAAAAAGAATGCACAGATAGAAAAGGTATCAGAGGCATGGATTTAGAGAGAAAATCTGGTTATTTATAACCCATTGTAGTATGTTGTCTTTTCCTTCCTGAAATGATGCTTTGGGCATCCTGGGGAGCTTTGTGATATCTTTAGAGTAATAAAGATAGCAATATATTTACTGAGCTGACCACTTAATCTCTCTCCTGCTGTGATCAATTTGCTCTGTTGGCAAGGTGGCTGGCCTTAACTGGAACCCTGGGATAAACCCCAGAGCAGAAAAGCTGTAACTTTTAGTCATATCTGTTGAATTCTTGTTTTACCAGTACTTTATTTCCTAAACCCTTTTGTTTCCTAACAACCTTTTGACCATTCTGTTCTCGGTTTAAGAATGTAGTGGTCTCTGTTGCAAAAAGAAGTTTCTTTGATGAAGATTACATTGATCTGTAGGCACAGAGACAAAATGTTTATAGACTGTTGTTAGGAATTTTGCTGGTTTAGCAAATTAGTGGTTTTAGATTCTCCTCCAATAACCATGATTTCACTAGCACTAAGTATTTAGCTAGGTTCCCAATTCCGTTTGTGGTATTGCCCTTGTTGAGCAAGTTTTAGGTCCAATTAGAGAAGTGCTGATTATTGCCAAGGTATGTGTTCCACTACTGAAGCTGTAGGGTCTAACATCATGTGGGTCTTTGGCATTACATCTGGGTAGGAGTGCTGTTCTCCCTCCTCTTTAGAAGCTTGCATGGCACCCTCTGGTATAATGAAGGCTAGTCCTCAGGGAAGAGTCTCTGTACCCAGTATGTGAAGTGCATGGCATCTTTAGCAATAGGGATTTAGCTTCCATCTCCTAGGATAACCAAGGACATAGCAATAGGCTATGTGTTTCCAGAGTCTCTTAGGCAGCTCTGGCTAAAACACAAAGGAGAGCTTCTTATGTCTGGTTTTGGATTTTTCATTGCAGTTGTGGAGCCCAGTCCCAATGGACATTCACAAAATACACCCACACCTAAGGCTCAGGAGACATTGCAAGGGCAAAAAGATGGTAAGAACTAGAGGATCAGGGACTTTATTGTGAAATTATGTATCCTAGCAACATCAGAAGATACAGCTATAAAGTGTCACCAACATGATCACCCAAACATGAGCTGAACAAGGAAGACACGAATGAAAACGCATTTCTAAGTAGATGGGGAAAGCACATGAGGCCTCAACCCTGCACAAATAACTCTAAGCAACTAGTAAAGCTGGGCAAGGGACAAGTGTTCCTCCCCACAGAAGAGCACACAAATTGATTGTCTCATGCCAAATGGTCATTCCTGGAAACATTCTTACAAGTAACATGATAGGGACTCAGCAAGTTATATTCATGAATAAGTATAGATAGATAGATATACAAATATATATGCAATAACAAAAAGACAATATATTATCTTTCAAGTCTCTTTTAGTGAACCAAGTAAAATTATATTCCTCATAGTTACATTTTTTTAGGGATATTTTTTCTGTTGTTTTTTCTCACATATTTTATACTCTTTTCTTTTTAACTTATAATCCAATGAAAGATACTCATGAGGCATATATAGTACAGAAGTATTTTAATCAATATATTTCTTGAGAAGGAGCTGAGGAGATGACTCACTTCATAAAACACTTGCCTTGCAAGTACAAGACCAGAGTTGTATCATGAGAACTCATGTTAAAAATGCCTAGAACCCAAGAAAAAATGCTAGGCTGTATATATACTACATGCTTATAATCCTAGTATGGGCAGTGGGGAGGAGACAGGAGGATCCTCAGGGTGCGCTGATCAGCCAGCCTAACCTACTTAGTAAAATTCTAGACCAGTGAGAAACCCTGTCTAAAAGAGGAGGGTGGCAACAGAGGCTACCCTCCAGCTTCTACACAGATGCATTTGTATGTGTGTATAGACACTTACATCTACTTGTGCACTGGCACAAATATGAACATGCTTTACATATGCACAAACACACCCATGAGTGTCAACAGAACACAGCACATCTAGTTGTAATAAGCATAAGCACCTTCCCTTGTATTGAGCCTGGGCAAGGCAACCCAGTATGAGGAATAGGTCCCAAAAGCCAGCAAAAGAGTCAGAGACAGCCCCTGCTCTCACTGTTAGAAGTTCCATGAGAAGACCAAGCTACACAATTGTCACATATATGCAGACAATTGTGCCTAGGTCAGTCCCATGCAGGCTCCCTGGCTATCAGTTCAGCACAGGACATATTTTTTAAATTCTTAAAGGAAATTAGAAAGCACAAGTAAGAAGAAGGAAATTACAGTTTAAAAATGAGCAAGATATAAAATATGAATTGACGAAATCTAAGCTTGTCTTTTAAAAGAGTTATAAAATCCCTGGGTGTGGTTGTATATGCCTTTAATCCCAGAGGCAGGTAGATCTCTATGAGTTACAAGCCCACCAGGGATGCATAGTGAGACCCTACCACAAACTCAAAAGGTGAGAGTTTAAAAAAAAATTTTACAAACCTGTGGTTGAGTAAGAGCAAAAGTTTGTGTGTATGAGTGACAGAGGTGGGAGGGTCAGAGAGGGGGGAGGAGGGAAGAGGAAGGGAGGAAGTGAGGAAAGGAGGTTAGGCAGGGAGAGTATGTACAGAAAGTGCAATAGTTAACACTAGTGACAACAGGACTCAGGGAACAGATATCACTAGAGCTCTTCATCTATTAGAGGATAAAGGGGAAATTTGCTCAAAATTTTCTAATATAATTATCAGTTAATGAAGTGGATAACAACCCTCAAGTTGTTTAAAAAATCAATACCAAAAGAAATATAATATATTAAATATTCCTCATATCTATTAAAGAAATTGAATTTATAACATTAAAATTGAACAATAAAAATTGAAGCCCTCAAAGTTTTAATGATGAATTCCATCCTGTGTGTAGGGTAAATAATTCCAACCCAATGTAAGCTCAATATTCAGGAACATAAGAAACCATTTCTACCAGTTTACAGAGGCATGCACCACCCTAATATCACACCCATACAAAGCCACATAGTCCCTGGCTTCCTCTAGTTCAGAATGGAATATGTGGAGCTTACAATGGTTTTATCCAGAATACATAGAGACCATAACTCAATAAAAAGATAACTAAATGCAAAATAGGCCAGCAGAGGGCTTTCTGGTTTTAAGCTAATGCATAATGGTGTTAGAAGGCATGACTTCTATCATCACAGTAACAAAGGTGCTGAATAGACTGAAAACTAATGACTCTTAAACCCATCAGAGAACTGAGGTCACAAGGCAGACTGCATCCTTGAAAGCTGAGACTCACAGGCAGACACCATGGATTACAGTGTGCACAGAGGAGCAAAAGCCCTCACTTGGACCCAGCATCCACACCTTGAAGCCTTAGCTGACAAGCTGCTAATGGCTCCTGGTAGACTTGCATGCAAACTGCAAAGAGGACCCAGAGAAGTCTCACTGTTTTGTGAGTTTTACCTTCATAAATTCGTGTGCTCCCAAGCAGGAATCAAAATGGACCAGTTTGAAATATACCTGGATCTTCCTATTCTCTTTAACAAGGCATTCTGGAAATGGAAAGATTTTTTTTTATCAGAAACTAACCTAATTAATCCAAAGGAAGGAAGACATCCAACTCAAACTTAATTCACTCTCAGCAAAGACCCAGGAAACACTGTCAAAGGCCCTCATATCCATGGAGCTGTTAAGTAGCAGAACTGATAGCTCACAGAATTCTGAGACCTTTTTAGGTTGTCAAGAAAACCTAGAGAACAAAGAGAAACAAAAAGAGACCACGAAAGGGAATTTTAGACTCTGCTATAACAGAAAACATATTATAGAAAACATAATCTACTTCCTAAAAAAGAAGAAGGCAGAACCTGTCTTGAGACCCCAGGAATTTCAACCATGTATAAATAAATAGAAGTTATGTTCTTGTACAATAGTATACTGTTTTGTAATAAAAAGAAACAATAGGATTCTATAGCCATGGCCTGGGTGAACACCAAAATGCCATGCTGAATAGACATTAGACCTGGGAAATACATGGTCTGATTCCATTAGATGAGATTCTGATCTATCATGTCAAAAAGCGTGTCAGTGGTTTCTTGGAGGCTAGGCAAGAGAATTGCAGCAAGATATGTGAGGGAGCTTAGTGTAGAGATGGAGGTGTGTAGTTCATATTGTTATCAAATTCACTAAGCTGTTCACTTAAAGTGTATTACTTTGTATAAATTATACTTCAACAGAAATTATTCTAAAACATTAGTTTTTACATTTTTAGGGGAGAGAACATTGGTAATGTAATTATAATTCACATGAAAAATTAAAAAAAAATACTGACTTCTCAAAGTAATTTGAGTCTTGATTTACACAGTCCATGCAAAGAATAATGTAGAAATTTATGACATTGGCATAACCTTAAACTAATGGGAAAGAGGAAAACTTATAATTGGTGTTTGGACTATACAAACATGAGTGAGACTGTACCAAAAATTTATGTGTCACTGGAATTTTATGTATTTTGCTAAGACAATAATCCAAGTGAATGAAACACAAATTTATATAACTAATGAACCAAAAATTAGAAGAAACTATTGAAAATTACAAGCATAAAATGGTCAGCCTCACCCATAATATGAATCAAAACAAAAAGACACCAAACTTCACTGTGTGGTGTTTCCATTCACTTGGCCGATGAAGATACAGGTGCTGGAGACCAAGGCAGACAGTCTTGCTCATGCCTTCCCTCGCTCATCAGTGTGACGCCTTCGGGGTGTGCAATTTCAGCCTGGATTGGGGTGCCAATGTCACCAAATGGAGAAACAGAAAACCTTTCTTCTCATAGTATTCTCGTTCATCTTTTTGCCTAAAAATGCATATACATTGTGTACCTATTGCCCAAGATCACTTTTTTAAAATCTTCCATTGGGCTGGAGACAAGGCTCAGTGGTTAAGAGCACTGGCTGCTCTTTAGAAAGCCCAGCTTTGACTTCTAGCTCTCAACTTTCTGCACTCTAGTTTCTGACAACTGATGCCCTCTTCTGACCTCTGTGGGCACTAAGTACACTTGGTACACAGACATATGTCCAGGTCAAACATCCCCACACATAAAATAACTTTAAAAATTATTATTGTGTGTGTGCATAGCGTGTGTAGAGAAAGTTGGGGCATGGTGTCTATGTGTCAATTAGAGGATAACCTTGTGGAGTCAGTTCTCTCTTTCCAATGTTAAGTAGGGTTCAGGGACCAAATTTAGGTTGCCAAAGCATGCACAGCAATCACCTTTACCCATTGAGCCATTCATCAGCCCTTCAATATCATTTATCCACAGCTTGTATAACACAAATCATGTGCATTCTAGATTTGTTATATTCAAAAGAATGCATGAAGCTGTAACATGGAATGGACTCTGAAGTTCCAGAAGTTAGAAGATGAAGTTCATTTTTTCTAGTAACATTTATGTTGGCTTAAGCCAAAATAAAATTATACTTCTGAGGAAACAGGATTGAGAAGGCTTAAATATAAAATTCTATACATGCATATGCATTACATGCTTCATCTTTTAGTAGAATTAAAGATGGCAACACCACAACCACACAATGTATTTAGCTTTGGTTAAATTTGAAATAACATACTGGAGTATTTAACAACACACAGTCAAGTTCATGGCAGGGATAAAAGCCTGGTTAGCCAAGTGTCAAATGAGAAGAAGGTTGAGTGATTTTTTTTATATAAATAGTTAGCTTCGTGCAATTCAAAGTTATTAAATTAACAGCATTCATCAAATAATAAACTTTATGAAAGATTTAATAAATATACCAGTAAGCTTATTTCATGTTGAAATGATAGATAATCTCAATCTTCATTAGAATTTGGAATCTGATTGGACTGTGCTCTATTTAGTCTTAATGGTTGGCCCCAAATAGATCTTACTAAGTTGCCTGAATAGGCAATTATCCAACAAAGAGAATCCTTCCAGTGAAACACAGAAATACATATAGATAGAGGATAATAGATAGATCGATAGACAATAGAAAAAGCAAATAGATGGATGTTAGAGAAGATAGGTAGGTAGGTAGATGATAGACAGACAGATACATACATACATACATACATTGACACATAGATAGATACACAGATGATTAAAAAGATAAATGATAAACACTAGATCAGTATCTTTAAGCATATAAGTAGCATATGCACATTTGTGTTACCTATGAACTGCACACCAAAGGTGATTCTCATATGTAGCTAAAAAGACACTTTCCTATTTACAAAAAGATTTATTTAAATATCCACCAGTAACAATTAGATCTCTGTGGACTCAAATAATTGTCTTTTTCAAAGCAGTCTCATTAGAAAAAAATCAACAAAAATAATAAGACAAGAGTATAAATTTGCCTCCTTGCATGTTTGAAAGGAAACAAATTAATAGGACTTGTATTACACTTCCTAGTATATATTCTTTTTGGTAGAATAGTTAAATTTCTCCTGGGAAATACATTTATTTCTAAGAAACATTTAATCTGTGGACACCTAGTACACAAAATATACTTAACTTTGTCTTTGGAAAGTGTCCTAATAACTTCTTAGATAGCATAATTACAATCACTTCTCCGCATTGATGAAATAAGGAACAATTTTTGGTTAGTGAACGTGGAAGAATGAGTTTTAACTGCCATTTGCTCCCTAAGTCTTACCCTAGTCAATCCAGAAAATCATGAATATGAATTAATTTCTAAAACATGGTTTTGTTTGAAAATACCACCAATATCTAAACTTTTTTTTTTTTTTTTACTTTTTCATGAGCATATTATTATAAGACAGATATCAGCTTTCTTTGTCCTCATTCTGGGTCTTTGTTATCACATTCTAGAGCATACCTAACCCAGTATGCTCATACTGTACACAAAGTATGCATTTTAACATGTACATACAGAATAACTATAAATAAGCATTTTGCTTAGCAATATGTTCAGTCAGGAATTGCACTCTTCTGTTTTTCCTTTTTAATCAACACTGATATGTCTGTGGCCTAGACCATTCTAGGCTTCATACTTCCATTTCATTTTGGTGATTTCCATCTTAAAGATGAACTGCCAATGGTACTTAAAGTAGAAATAAAGGCATCAAATTAAGTGCCAAGGCTGACAAAATAAGGTGAACTTCATATTGTCAAACTATTAAAGCTAATTAAAGAAAGAACATTATAAAAACACAGTCTCATAAGACACAGTTAAAGGACTACAGTAAACCCCAGTGTCTATGGTGACAGAAACTGTGACTATATGTTTCCCAATAGTATCTCAGGGAGTGCTGAGCTATATGTCAATACATTCTCTTCAAGGAGCCCACTTCTTCAAAGACTTATAAAGACTAAACCCTTATATACTTGGTAACACTTTTTAAATTTCTTCTTTCATACTCCATTCATTGGACTCGCAGCACCATAACTCATATCCCAAAATAAGCTGCAAAAAAAAAACCTTAAGAGGAAAGATAGGAGTGAGGTATAATTATATCTTGGTACTTAAATAGGGATGCTTGTTTGGGGAGACCGTCTGGGATGTCTATCATTAACAGATACATCTCAATGCTACTTATATACAGATGAGAGAATAAGAAAGATGCTGTTAATTGTGATATGTTTAATCTATGATCTGGAAATGCTGGGTGGTGGAGACAGTCTGTGTAAAAGAGAGCCATATGCAGAGAACCAAGATGTACACCACAGCTCCCCACAGTTTCTACATAGGTCCCTTACTTATTCATCTTCTGTTTGCATACAGGCTGTTGAGAACAGCTTAGTGAGTTTTCCCTCTGCTGAGCACTGGAAGCTCTGTCCCAGACATTTCTCTCTTTCTACACTGAGCACTGGAAGCTCTGTCCCAGACATTTCTCTCTTTCTACATGGTTTTTCTGCCTGCTGGCTTCTAAGTCTACCATTATAAGCACAAACCGATGACTCTCATCAGTGTGTCCTTGGCATAGAGAGCTCTCAGCAGCTTATTTAATATCTCCCCTTGAATTTTCCCAGACCCCACAAATCAATCTTCCCCCTCCAGTCATCATCTTGGGGAACAACCAAACCTTTCCTCAGGAGAGACTGAGTCGGAATCTGCAGCACTGTTCTCATTGTCTATATCTTTCTCTATTCCTGTTTGTGATGTCCAGGCTTTGCCGCATCTGTCCTTATATCTCTGCCAAATTAGTTCACAGTTCTCCATCCTCACTGCTTCTGCTCATGTTAGGTCACCTTCTGCCTAGGCCATTGCAAAGCCTTTCAACCACACCCTGCCAGCATCTTACTGCCCTTCTCAGTGGTCCTCTATGAAGCTACCATTTATGGTCCTTTGGCAATATACAATTATATACAGATATATATTCAGTCATGACAACTGACTGCTTCAAATGCTTCACTGGCTTTGAATTGCCTTTAAGTCAAATTTCAGGCTCATTAGCATGACATTATAGAAGATCTGTGCCCTGTACACCTGTCCAACCCATGTCTGACTGTTCCCTACTGCCACGATCTGCTGTAGACATAGCAAAGTATGGCATTTGAAATTCTTAGAAATTATTCTGCTCTTAATGGTGCTTCTCTCTTTAATAGTCTTTTCCCGGTGTTTTTTCTTTCTGTGGACCTCTCCTGTCAACAACAATTCTCCTGAAAAGCTATCTCCTTCACAAAGTTGTCTCTGACCTTCTATTGAATTTCACATTTAACTGGGGCTTGATGTCCTTTTGTGAGCTCTTACATCATGACGCTTGTTGATAGTATTTCAATTCTCATTAATTGTTGTGTTTATTAAGAGCTGAATGGATGTTTCAAGCAGTGAGCCTGGGACTGGTAAAACATGTAGGTATATACAAGACCTCTTACCTCTATGGAGCCAATAGTGTAGACTAGCTCTCTTTTACATAGTATAACCTTGTCTGCATGCCCATTTCATTGTGCTATTGTACTGTGAGCTTTCACCTATACGTGGAAAATCATTTCAGGAGCCTTAAAACTCCTTATAATGATTTAATTGTTTTTGTTCACACATTATGAATCCCTATTAAAACAATAATGGGTAATCAAGACAATTAGCAAAACTAAATGTTATTTTAAATGATCATGCACATCTGAAAGTGGGCAGAGAGCTATCTTTATATGAGCTGTAAAAACATCTTTCCAAACTTGCCACATCTAGTAGGTCCCAGGCTATAACCAGGCCTTACCTGCCTCCTCTTCATGTGCACCCAGCTGACTGGCACACACTTTCTGGTTTTTCCACACAGTCAGTCCTTATCTCTGACAGAATATTCAACTTGTTTTTTTTTTTTTTCCCTTATTTTGTATTTCAGTTGCTTAAATAGACATCTTAAGGCATTTCTGGTTGGCCCCCACTGGAGTACCAGTGACAGCTATAAACAATTAGTTGCTGGGCTTGCCAGAGGGTTGCAAGGCTCCCTACTAGAATCATATGATTAATTTAAGTCATGCAGCAACCATAAGTCTTAATTCTGGTGGAGTTCTAACAGGGAGATGTGGGAGAGAAAGTATCTCATGGTTATTAAAACTCCTTTTCCCCTCCTAGTCAATGCCAAAGAATTTGAGAGAACACTTTTTTGTTCTTAACAGTTGTAAAGGGGAAAAAACCCTATTACATCATGAGGTAAATTATAGATATTCTTGGGAAATGTTTTGTATCTATCTAACAATTCTTCAAAACGTATATATATCACTGAGTGAGTGAGTGATCTGTACAGGAACTGAAAGGCAAGCTGGCAAATAATGGTACAGATCCAAGAAATGGCTCCCAGCTGTTGTCTTAATGACCCTTTTCTTTATCAAGGAGGTGAGCATCATTCACCTCCTTATGTGTTCAGAGGATTCTGGGATGTTCTCAAAATGTCCCTGAAGAGCAAACAAAAGCATCAACATTTCCCTCCTGTGTTAGACTTCAGAATATTTGTTTGAAAAGAAGATAGACAATAGACACACTTTCCTACATTTCTTAGCTGGTATTAGCTATTTAAACAGTTGATTAAATATGAAAGATTCCTACTGAGCCTTGCTTCCCAATCAACTTAATTCCCTCTCTATGATTCTCATTTTGCAGAACAATGGGGAAAAAATGTTCAAATGCCACAATGTGGCTTATGCTGGATTTACTAAATTTCCCAAGGATATTTAGCTTGCTTACTATTTAAAAATCATAAATGCCTTGGTAAATTCTTAGGTGATTGTATTGTTATAGTATTTTGTAGTGTGCTAGAACCACAAAATCCTTCAAAACTATCAATTCCTCTGTAATCAATGGACTTGTGGAAAAGAACTAGCTTTGAAATAAGTAATGAAAGGTATGAAGTAAACGGGAACAGGGGTGAGAATTAACATTTTAAACAGCCTTCTTCTCTTCTTTGCCTCTGACCTCAGTCAGCATTGATTTGCTCAGCAGTGGGCTGGAGACAGTGTGGACTTTCAGCTGTACAGTCCAAGTGAAGACAAAGACACGGTTCCCACTGTTTCACTTGAGTCAAGGTCCAGGCTGTGTTAACCAGAAACCTGCTGAGGAGCAAACAGCCACTTGCCAGCCATAATTGGCTGCCTGCTACCTCAGAACCATCTCTGATTGGCCACTGCCCAAGGGTTGTCTATTTCAGGTTTGTTAAAGAAAAATCTGAGATTAGTTGCAAAGTAGGATAAAAACACATTTATCTAACATCCTACAACTTCTTCAAGGCTGTACACAAGATACAGATGGCATCACCCTTATGTCTGCATCTAGTTCCACAGTCATGCACACATACTATCCAGCTTGAGCCTCAAGCACTCAAAGAGTCCAGTTAACTATTCTTCTTCACAAGAGAAAGGAAAGAAGGCTAAGAAAAGTCAAGTGCATTGATCAAGGGAACACAGATGAGCTACATTGCTGAAGTTTAGAATTCATTTCCAGCCTTCTCACATGAAAAGTAGGAGCTCTTACTCCATCACAGAGATCTTTCTCCCCAAGATGTTCATGACCCTAATTTCTGAAATGATATTTACATCTTGTTTCTGGTGGATTTCTGCCATGGGAACAACTTCAGACTCTTTGGAACTAAACTATGATGAGCAGAATGTAGGTCATAAACAACAGATATGTAAAAATATCTCATAGGAGGACATTCAGATGGTCAGTGTCACTATATGAGATGAAGACCTGGGCAATTGGAAAACAATATGATAGTTAATATCGCCAGTGAAAAGTCCACCATAAGCAAAACAATGAATAAGAAAATGGAGCAAGAAATAGCTTTATTAAGACAAGGAAGTCACCTTGCAGATGGCATGTCTCATTTCAAATAGTAAAAGTTTAAACATTTTGTGAAGGTGGATTATTACATCACGGTTGAAAAAAAAGATTGCAAAGGAAAGCATATTCTTTTGAGGGGAAAAATAGAAGCTTTTACAATTTTTTTCTAGCCCATGCAAGGCCAGAGTTAAGGTATGAGAGCAACAGCCACAGCTGGCTGGAGAGAGAGCCAAGGAGGATTCTGAGCTATGCATGAGCAAAACTGCTCAGTGGCAGTTAGGATTTACCACCAAACCCTTAGCCTGCAGTTAGAACCTGCAGCCTTTTTCCAGCTTGTATTATGTGTAGAGAGTATTCCACTTTCTCAACTAGTATATGATTTTTTTTAAAGAGGGCCAAAGTTGTACTCAGACCAAATCAGCACGTGCTGCATACTCAGTTTGAAGTGCTGGGACCTGGAAAGAAATGTGGCCTTGGAGCATACACACTCATATTTAGCACACTCTAGTCTATGACTCTGACTTCATAGACTAGGGTTTGGGGCAAGTTAGTGATTTAAAATACACACTATAAGCACATGCTGTCTGAGGGGAAGACATTCAGCCTCTCTTATCTCCTCTTTAACAGGAGAAAGGAGGATGTTTCTCTAGTTATTTTCCCTATGCTTTTTTCCCCCTTGTCTCTCTCTGGGTGCTCATCATCTTTTTTCTCTTCCATCCACCTCCTATCTGGAACCACCCCACCTTTCCTTCTTTTGAAAAAATCCATGTATCAATCTTTCCATCACACAAGAAGCCATATATCTTCATACCTAACTCTCACTATGGTAGAGACTGTAGCCTGGGAACTAGGTTGGTGCCCAGCTGTGCTCCAAACATAGAGCTTTTGCATTGAAGAGTAAAGAGTCCAGAGGTAGGGAGAAATGAGTAGGGGATGAGGCCAAGAGCACAAAAAACCAAAGCTGGACATTCACAGGCCTGGAGCCAGAGTGACATCTGGGTAAGCTGTACTGCCTATCCTATCCTAGAGCCTTTGGGAGACTGCTGACTACTTTATGTCCATCCAGCAAATCCCATTACAAAGCTAACCCAAGACAGGTTCTATTGTAGGACTGCTGACAAAGTATGTAGACGTAACCGTGTAGGGACTAAAAAGGAAAGTGCAGGTTAAGTACTTTCTATAGAGAAACATTAATAAGCACTGAATGTTAGCTTTATGTAACTTAAAGTGTGACTGTTCTAGCATTATGACTATCTTGTATATAAAAGATGTAAAGATTTTATTCTGGGAATATCTAAAAAAATATTAACTGTTAGAAAGAACCAACAGAAAAGCACAAGAAATTTTGAAAATGTGGAAAATTCTGAGCAATGAAGTGGAAGTATCTCCCAATCTCCAGCGTAATAGTCATAGTAGCTTGAGAGATAAGCCACTTGGGTCTCCTTTCAAAAAGGGACCCATGGCACCATGGCGAGGAGCCCAGCTAGCAGAGTCTAACCCTTTGGAGATCTTCCTCAGTTTTGGTGCTGGGGCCCACTCTTCTCTTTGCCATTAATCCACTGTGTGTCAAAGATGTTCCAGTGTGAACCGGGGAGCAGCCTTAGTCCTGAACTTGCTCTGTCGCATCGTTGTGTGACTCTTTCTTATCCAATTGTGCGCTCTCCTCTTTCTGTTCACAGATATCAGATCTACAGAGTTTTCAATAACTTCTTCTCTTCTTTTACAGGCTTTACTACCACACTCAAGGCTCTTGATCGTAGTACAGCATCTGCTTCTTAGAAGTCTAAGTTTTTGTAAAGGTGTGTTAATCTCAGTCTGTTTTTATAGATGCTTATTTTTGTCTTTGAACATATGTGTAATTTGTGTTAAATAATTGAACTTATACCATAGACATAATTTGAAATATTTTTATTTTACTAGCATGGTGCTGGGGATTAAAACCAGGTCCTTGTTATATAAGCCAACACTATTCCAGCTGAGGTATAGCCTCAGTTAACAATTTTTATTTCTGTTACCTCCATATTAAATGTTAAACTGTTTTCATGTATGAAGACTATTATTTTACTTTCTATATGCATTATTTTGTTTAGTCTTGGGAACAGCAATTCAAAATCTAGTATTTTAAATTCAATTTCTAAATGTGAAGGAACAAGTTCAGATAAGGCAAGAAATTTATTCATAGGAATAAAATGAGCAGTCTAGAAGTATACTGCCCAAGCTGTGGTGTCTTCTGTGGAATCCCTAACAAATTAATATAGGTTACAGGACTCAAAAGACAGGCAAAGACTTGATTTGGGAGGTCATTGTATGTGTGATAGAATTAATGGTTTTATCCCAAAGGCAATGAGGAGTGTCCAGAAAACTTGACCAAGGAGAGATGCAAACTCATGCTTTTTCTTTTAGAAGTATTTAACCTATACACTGTGATTCTACCTCCAACCCTACCTAACTTCCCATGTTGGACCTGCCTGGGAAAACTTGACTAGCACTATTCATCTGTTACTGGGAACCTAGTTAAATTTTAAGTGACACCCTTTGACAACCATATCACCAGCTTGTCTTCTTTCTACCATTTCTTTCCCCAGAATAACCCTGAGTGAGTCTGCGGCTGTTCTAGGCTATATCCTGTCTGTCTCACCAAATCTCATCACTGTCTATGACTAAACATGACATTTTAAGAACCCTGGAAAGACTTAAAGAAGCTACACAATGGAGACATCTGTAGCAAAGGCCCATGCCTGACCTAGACTGGATCCAGCTAGGTATAGCTAGCAACAGGAACAATGCCCATGCTGCACTAGGGAAGCAAAGAGATTGGCAACATAGTTCTTCAACATCTGTCTCTGGTCCATCCCTTGGAAGATGGCCAGGGTCATAGAGGAGAAGCTGGAAACATCAATTTGATGAGGCCCAGTTGAGAAGTAGAGTGACTGAATGTGACAGGGTAGTCAGGAGAGCATCCCATGGGCTTCACAAATCACAGGCTCCTTAGAGGAGTCTTACTGTTTAGGGAGCATCAAGAAACAAAGGTGTTGGCATGGAAATGAGAGTTCCCACAAGAAGTAAGTGGACCACAAAGGAACCAGACACATGAGGTCTCCTTCCCTTCCACCCTCCATCACTCAATCTGTCATGGAACAGTGTTGTGCTGCTTGAGACAAGTTGCCTTGACACAGGGATGCTAGAGGAAATTCCTTACAGGGTCAGAGAGTTAGTCTGGTGATCACTCATGAAGTCCTATCACCAATATTTTATTGCTGTTCCATCTCTATTTCTTGTTCAGGGTGTCAGTGTTCAGGGAGCATATCATATGTCAGGCTATTAAATCTCATCTTGAACTTCAGGTGGAAAATGAGGATGTATAGTTAAGACTGGATTTTCCTCTCTGTACCTACCATATTTTACAGTGCATTTTCTTCTTTGCTTTTCTACCTTTATGGAATGACGTGGCAATTAATAGTGACTTCTTGTTGTTTAGAATTATGACCGAGTAAGAACAATGTGTTGCTACTTCCTCAATAAAAAATCATCCCCGAGACATTTGATATTATAACTCAAGAAAAGATTGATTGCTGCACTGCAAAACACTTGGGCAGAATATTCGACAGAAAACAGTGGGCTCCTTTTATGGGGATAAAGAGAATAGTCAACACAAGAAGTATTTCTTACTGCCTAAATGAAGAAAGTTGTAACTTTCTTTCGAAGCAAATTTTTTTAATAAATATTTTTTCTTTATTATTATGTGTTTTAAATTCCATACATCAGCCATGGGTTCCCCCATCCTCCCCCTTCCCGCTCCCACCCCCACCTTCCCCCCATCCCCTCCCCTCCATTCCCATGTCCTCCAGGATCAAGGCACCCCTGGTAGATTCAGTACAGGCAGGTCCTGTCACCTCCTTCCAGATTGAGTAAAGTGTCCCCGTGCAAGCCCAAGGTTTCAAACAGCCAGCTCATGCACCAAGGACAGATCCTGGTCCCACAGACTGGATGCCTCCCAAACAGATCAAGCTATTCAATGGTCTCACTTATCCAGAGGGCCTGATCCAGCTGGGGGCTCCACAGCCTTTGGTTCATAATTCATGTGCTTCCATTTGTTTGGCTATTTGTCTCTGTGCTTTTTGCAATCTTGGATTCAACAATTCACACTCTTGCAGACCCTCCTCTTTCTTGACAGTTGGACACCTGGAGCTCTACCTGGGGCCTGGCTGAGGATCTCTGCATCCACTTCCATCAGTTACTGGATGAGAGTTCCAAGACTACTGTTAGGGTGTTTGGCCATCTGATCACCAGACTAGGTCAGATCAGGCTTTCTCTTGACCATTGCCAGCAGACTACAGAGGATATATCATTGTGGATTTCTGGGGACCTCTGGAGCACTCTGCCTATTCCTGGTCTCATGTGGTCTTCATTTATCATGGTCTGTTATTCCTCATTCTCCCTTTCTGTTCTTGATCCAGCTGGGATCTCCTGATCCCCTAAGCTTTCTTTCCCTCAAACCTTGCCCTTCATTACTCCCACTGTCATCCAGGTTGTTCATGTAGATCTCATCCTTTAGCTCATCTCTTCAGCTTCCTATAGCTGAATCCTCCATAGGTCCCAGTAGTAAACAGAAGATCATCACAGTTCCTCAATTAACTATTATTGAATATATGCTTATTTCATGGTTTCTTTTTAATGGTAGACAACTTTTCTTTAACTATGAAGATAACAGCTCTAACAATCAGGCACATGAACCTTCAGGTATTTTACAAAGAGAAAGACCCTTGAAATTTCATGGATTTCTTCCCACCTTCTGGCATATTTTTTGTCTTATTAAGGTTTCTTATGTTTTTTGTTTTTTGTTTTTTGTTTTTTGTTGTTGTGAGTCTAGCCTTTAATGGCTGAGCTATCTCTCCAGCCCTTGTTGAGATTTCTAAGACACTTGCCCTGTGTTGTTCTCTAAGTCTGATCTGTCAGTGTCATAAATGATCTATGGATGTCAGAAGGGTCAAAGTTTTCCATTCTCTGTTGTATCGGACAGAAGACATGGCACTCTGCCTACAAGGAAATACACACTGCTTCTGACAGTCTCGGGTGTTAATACAGAGGGGAAAAAAGCCCCACTTGACTGACTCATCAGCATGTACAGCTCTACACTGATCAGTATGCATGTCAGTTGTCAAGGGCTTGGCTGAGCTGCTTAAGTAAGTATACTGCATCTGGGACAGCAACAACAGCAGCTGTAAATTTAAATTACCACCTAATTGATTTATGATACTCCATTGTCATTCTCTGGCATGCATTTGCCAAACAGGGCAGTTAAATGAAGACGTGACAGGAATCATCACCCATTCACTTTCATCTCCCAAGAGGGTGCCTTTCTCTCCAGGATTCTAGACACATCTTTGATGGCTCTGACTTACATGATGATAAGAAAAAGAAATTTCAGCAGCTTCTATCTAGGAACAATCAAAACACAATGTGATGGTTTTCCCTTTTCTAGATACGTGACCACAGCCCTACTTTTTAGCTCCTACTTAGCACAATTCTGGTTAGAATATTTAACATCTCCTCTAAAAACTTCTGATTATACCTCTCATTAAGGGTCTAGAAGTGACTAGAGGTAGGAGAGTGAAAGTATGGGAGAATGTTATCTTTTTGAGTAGTATTTGCTTCACAGGGTCTCCAAACAATCTGTCTTTTTAATCAAGGATGAAAAGTTTCTTCTCCTGGACAGGATGCTCTAGAATTTGAGTATTCATAGTTCTAGAATTTTTTCCAAGTGTTCTGCTCCAAGTAAGTCCCCAGCTTCTACAGAGAGATTTTCAGGTGTGTAAATGCTACTTAAATGATAATTTACAAACTATAGATACATATTCTGAGTCTAACTTCAGATTTCTGTCTCTGATGATGCTGGTTCTATTGGGCCATTAAGTTTATATAAGGCTCCATTTATTAAGAACTGAACAGACAATTTTGCTACCCTGGAGCTATCATTAAGCTAATATTACCATTAAAATGGCCAGACTTACTCATGTCCAACAAGCTATGGTGACTAATCTCAACTATTAACTTGATCAGATATAGGATCACCTGGTTTATGGACCACTACTCATGCATGTGGTAATTATTTTTGTTAGGTTATTTTAGGTGAGGAGGCTTACCCACTGTTGGTGGAACCATTCCTTAGGCTGGGATCCTAGACTGTATGAAAACTAGCAAGTGACCTGAGCACATTCATTGATCTTTTTTCCTAGTTTTTGATGCAATGTGACCAGCTGCTTCAACCTCCTTCTGACTTGTTTTCTCTGCTTTTGTCAGGGTAATTTATTACTCAATATACAAAGAGATTAGAATACAACCCTTGTCTTATAAAAGTACTCTTTCCTGGATGCCAACAGGTAATGCATTAATTTGAAAATAAAACATGGCATGGGCTACAGCCATTATATTTTTCACCAGTAGAAAATTCATTTTTCAACTCCTATCATATTTTATTTTGATCTTATTTTTTCCCCTGGGATGCCTTCTAATGATACAAGTATTGGTTAGAAACTACACTGGACAGCATAAAAACAGTTCAACTATTTCAAACAGAAGTAAGGTAATAAGAAACTGAAAATAAGTGAAACAAAGCAGAAGGAATAAAAGATATCATTCTGAAGTCAAGAAACCACTGCCATCTTTGTAACAGAGCTCATTTGCATACACTTCCAACACACAGAACTGGAACTTCCAAAGCCTGCTACCCCTGCCAGAGCTGGAGTACATAAAGCGTTAGCTTGCCGGAATAAATGCTCAGCCATCTGGTCTCCACTGCTCTTACAACTACCAGCAGCTACTGGAGCAACTGCTGATGCATCAGAGCCAGAAGGAGCAGAGTCCTTCCCTTCTCCACTTTCCAGTCTCTCCGTGCCTCATTTTTGGCAAAATTTAACATGAAACCAGATGCCAAGAGAGAAGGGTAAACATACTTTGCAGTTCCAGTAGTTTGAAGCAGAGTGGAAGAGAACAGGTGCCACTTTGGTAGAAAACAGTTGAAATAATCACAGTGCAAACTGAGATTCTGAGATGGTTGCCCTGAAGAGTTGCCCTGGGATGTTCTTTTTATGAAAATTAAATCCAAGTTTACACTATCAATTATTTGCATTTTCCATCGTGCTTTGCCAATGACTATCTCTGCCTTAACAGATTTTGGGAAGACAGAGGGAAGTAGGAGACAGCTAAAATAGAGAATTCCCTTCACGAAGATGACAAGGACAGTGTACATACTGAAGACAAGCAAACTGGAGGTTTTATGTAATTGACATTTGGTCAGTTCTGACCAGCTGTACCTTCATTGTAAGCCACATGCCTTCTAAGGCTGCAGTGTTGGTGGGGGTTGGGGGAGAAAACATTTTCTGTTTGATGTATGTTGATTGTTTCTTGAGCCTGGAAAGAACGCTGTGAGAGAGACATATGGCATTAAACTGAACTTTGCATGTGGAGATTGGCAGGACAGGATAAGACACACCACCAGGATAAACTTACTAATCCCTGAGTTCCATCAAGAACTCTTCTAAAATGCTTTAACTCTTTGTGATGTTTAGTTTTAATTGTCACCTTGATAAGATACAAAATCACCTGGGAAGGGAGTCTCAAAGAAGGATTATCTTCATTAGGTTGGTTTGTGAGACTGTCTGTAGGGGATCATCTTGTTAAACAGGAAGAGCAGCCCAAGTAGGTAGCACCACTTCCTGGGCATGGGATCTTGGATGATAGAAGAGTAGAAAGAGTAAGCAGAGCACTACCATGCATGCATAATTCACTGCTTTCTGCTCTGGATATAATGGGACCGTTCTTTCAAGGTCCTATTGCTATGACTTTTCTTTGATGATGGACTGTAACCTGGGATTGTGAGCCAAGCAAACCTTTTCCTAATCGGTATCTTTGTACTTTCTTCTTACTGAGCTTTCAACACTGCTGTTCCCGCCATCAGCATCAGCTGCTATCAATTCCTGATGGCAATACAATGAGAAAGTAAATTAACCAAAAGAATGCCAATATACTTCTTCCACTGCCGCATCTAGCAATACATCTATTTATGTACTACTTCCCTTCTATAAGACCTGCCCAACTTCCAATAGAGCCCTGATCTCATATACCCTCACAGTTATCATTTTTATCACTCAAATCACCAAGTTTTACTTTCCTCCAGGTCATTGCCAAAGTTACACAAATATATGTTAGTATGTTGTACCAGGGTGTTGACCGAACATTCCATCCCAGCATCTACACCTTTTATCTGACTCCTTTTTCTAGCAAACTTCTGCTCTATCTCCTCCCCAGGCAGGCCTTCATCACTTCTCCCCCCCTCCCAGAGTATTTTACAGCAAGTTCCCATGGATTCTTAGCCCTGTCTTTTCCAGTCTGCTGGCAACTACCAACACACATAGAGGATGTATTATTTTTTAGCCTGAAGCTCAGAACAGCATATCCTGGGCCTTTTAGTGTAACTTCAGGTACCTTGTTCGTCATCTTTCCTAATAATGCTTTCTATACTTCTAGGCATTCCTGGGAGAATGTTCTAGCGGTGTATAGTCTTCCTGTGCATATATATATCTGTGTGTATACATGTGTTAACTTGTCAGATTAAATCAGTACCATGGATTTTAGTATCTTTACTTTAGCGAGAATTCCAAAATGTCTTCCTCTGGTACCAACTTCGATCCTGAACTTTGATTTCAAATACGTATTAAATTCAATACTTGACATCTCTTTATTTTAGTCCACTCTATAAGAAATTCTAAATTTGTCCTCTGGAGGCAACTTAATCATATATCACCTGTGGTTTTTGCTTTAGAAACAGGTTCTGGTTTCTTCTAGTTATCCAAGTAAAAAAAATCTCACTCTCTCTTCCTTTCTCTTTCCATTCTCTCTTTTACATTTCCTTCCTGCTGTCCCTCCATTCCCACTCTCCCTCCAGCCCTCTCTCCTTTCTTTTCTTCCGTTTTGTTTTGCTTTGGCTTGCATAGAAGATCTGGCTTTGTAACCCTGGCTGGCCTGGCACTCACCATGCAACCCAAATAGGCCTCATACCTGCAGTTGTCCTCCTGCATCTGCCTCTGGGGTGCTGAGATTATAGATGTGTGTCACTACACCCGGCATATATATACTCTGGCTCATTTTCTCTATTTCACCTTCAACTTTCAACCAAACCTGTGGCTCTTCCTTTTAAATAATTT
The DNA here is from genome assembly GCF_903995425.1 of Onychomys torridus. NCBI lineage: Eukaryota > Metazoa > Chordata > Mammalia > Rodentia > Cricetidae > Onychomys > Onychomys torridus. The sequence goes on from NC_050456.1 coordinate 43,374,479, forward strand.
TAGAAACTGATAAGGAAATGAAGAGACATTACAATATGAATGAATGACTGTGTATCAAACTAGATAACTAGGAGAAGTTAATTTTTAGAAACTCACAGCCTACAAATATCAAATCACGATGAAATAGAAAGTCTGAGAACAGACAGACTTCAACCTCATATGGAGATGTATTAGTAATCACAAAATTTCCAATAAAAAATAATTCTGAACCAGATGGTTTCAGAGACAAAATCTGTCAAAAGTTTAAAGAACAAATACAAGTTCTTTTCATACTCTTTTAAAAAACTGAAAAGGAAGAAGCACTTTCTAATTCATTTTAAAGGTCACCAATAACCTAATAGCAAAAACTGAAAAAAAATACAGAAATAATAATTCAGGTCAAAATCCTTGATGTATACACATACAAAAAGTCTTCAACAAATATTACCAAGCCAAAAACATTAGCATATTAAAAAGATCATACATAATTATCATATGGGAATTTTCCCTGAGATACAAGCATGGTTCAACATATGAAAATAAATTAATCATATTAATAGCACAAATCATAAAAGCCATATTGTCATCTTAATAAATTGTTCAAACTGCTTTATATTGCTATGATAAAGGCACCATAACTAAAAGTAACTTGAAAGGGCAAATATGTATTTCATAATATAGCTTACAGTCCATCATTAAGGGAAGTCAGAGTGGAAACTCAAGGCAGGAATCTGGAGACAGGAACTGAAGCAGAAGCCATGGAGGAACATTGCTTACTGGCTTGTTCCTATCATGCATGCATAATTCACTGCATAAATTCAACTACTCTTCTTATCCCTCTCAGAGCAACCTACTCTGGGAGGGTATCTCCTTTAGTGAATTAAACCCTCCCACATCAATAATTATTCAATAAAATGCCCTACCAACTTACCTACAGGCCAATCTGATGGAGGCAAGTGAGATTTCCTCTCTCCAGATTTGTCTAAGTTTGTGTCAAGTTGACAAAAACCAACCACCAAAGATGTATTAAAGGCATTGTACATAATATTTTGTGATTAAATTTAAGAGAAACTAGATACAGAAGGAAATTAATCAACATAATAAGTGTGTAAAGCCTGCAGTTCATATCATAATCAACAAAAGGCATTGCTTTTCATATCAAGAACAAGGCAGAAATAGCTTGTGTTGCTACTTCTAGTCAATTAGAGAAGTAGCCAGGGCAATTAGAGATGAAAGAAAGAAAGAAAGAAAGAAAGAAAGAAAGAAAGAAAGAAAGAAAGAAAGAAAGAAAGGAAGGAAGGAAGGAAGGAAGGAAGGAAGGAAGGAAGGGAGAGAGGGAGGGAGGGAGGGAGAGAGAGAGGGAGGGAGAGAGAGAAGGAGGGAGAGAGAGAGGGAGGGAGGAAAGAAGGAAGGAAGGAAGGAAGGAAGAAAGAAAGGCACACAAATCATAAAGAAGTAAAACTATGTTTTCAGATGAAATTATTTAATGTCTCTAAGCCACTAAAGACATCATTAAAAATTTTTAGAACTACCAAAATGAAGTCTACAAGGTTTTAAGGTATGAAATCAATGTACAAATAATTATACACTGACAATGAATGATCTATCTGAAAAGAAAATTATAAAAGCTATCCAACTTACAATAACACTAAAAGACATGAACTATTTCAAGGACTAAAGAGGTAAAAGACATGTACTAAAAACTATAAAAGCGACAAAAAATAATCAAGCAAAACAAACACAAGAAAACATATTGTATTCATGGTTTAGAAGGCAAATATTAAGATTTGCATATTTATCAAAGAGATCTATAGTTTTTATGAAGTGCATATCAAAACCACAATGGTATATTTTTTACAAAAATAGATACAATGGTTCTAAATTTTTTATGAATCCATAAAACTCACAGATGGCTGCACTATCTACGTAAGTTTGATTGAGGAATGTACCATGAAGTCTCTTGTACTGGAATGCTTGCACTTGGTGGCACAGTTTCAAGGAGGTTGTGGAACCTTCAGGAGGTTCAGCATTGCTGGAGGAAGTCACCCCTGGGGGAAGGCTTTGAGGGTTTATAGCCTCACTCCACTTCTTGCTCTCTCTGATTCCTGTGTGTGGTTGAAAATGGAACCTGCTATCATGCCATGCCATCAATGTCATAATGGACACAAGCCAAAATAAACTCTTTCTTAAGATGCTTTTGGTCATGTCATTTAATCACAACAGAAAATAACTAATGCATACTTTTGAAAAAGAACTAAAATCACACTTTCTGATTTTAAAATATATTAGGAAGCAATGATAACAATGGCTGGCACTGAGCAATGAGGTACATTGAATAATGAAACAGAAACCACCATGTAAATCCAAACATATATGGTTTGCTCATTTTTAACAAGGGTGCCATGAATATACAGTGGAGGAAGAACAGCCTCTTCAACAGATGATGCTACAAAAAACTAGGTACCACAGGAAGAAAACTGAAGTGACACTCCAATCTCATGCTGTGTAGAAGTAGTGTAAATGTAGAAAGAACCCATAAAGTCTCAGCAACGTGTGTACCTACATGAAATGAACAAGGACAAGAAGTACAGACATGCTAAACAGAACTGGGGAAAGACCAAGAGGCCTCTCAGAACCTTACACAAAGAAGTATAGGCAACTAAGAAGTACTGAGAAGGGGGGAAATAATCTTCTCCAGGAAAGAATACACAGTTCCAATACCAAATAGTCAGCCCTGATATATATTTAAAACATTCTACAGATTTATTAGGTTGCTTTTATGTATTTGCAAATATATATGTTTATACATACATGAATATACAATAATTAATTTTTTTAAAAGGAGCCATAGATTTGAAAGAGAGCAAAGAGGTGATATATGGGAAAGTTTGGAGGAAAGGAAAGGAAGGGGGGAAATTATTCAATTATAATTAAAAATAAAAGAAATAAAAACTAAAAAGAAGAAAAATTATAAAGTCCCTAAGGAAGATGTAGGAGGAAGCATCTTTGCCATTGTGCTTGGCAATGATTTTTTGTTGTTTATGACCCCCAAAGACAATAAAAAGTATAATTTTATTAATTCACCAAATAGAAAAGCTTCTACCCAGCCAAGGAAGCAATCAACAGTGAAAAGGCAATGTACAGAATGGGGAGAACAACTGTAAACCATGCATCTGATAAGGACCTAATCTCCAAAATAAATAAGAAATCCCCACAATTCGATACTTTCAAAAACTTTCATTACCTTATTAGAAATGGACAAACAACCTGAAGAGACATTTCTCTGAAGACACAAAAATAGCCAACAGACCTATGGGTAAAATCCACTCCATACCTATCAAAGTGACTTTTTAAACCAAAGACAAGTACTGCCAAGCATGTGAAGAAAGAGGGAGCCTTGCACACTAGTAGAAGACATTCAGCTTGGTGCAGCCAGTCTAAGGAGATCAGTACAGAGGTTCTGTTCAAATTTACAAATAGAACTACAGATAATTCAGCATCCCCATGTCCGGGTATTTAGCAAAAGAAAATGGAACTTAGCTGGAAGCCTACTGACTAGCTCTTCATCAGAAGGTTATGCCAGCTGTGAAGGGTGAGGAGCAATTGATAGTACTATCCACTGTAAAACCTAAGAACACAACAGTGACTGAATCACTCAGTAGGATTGCATTCATGCTTAGTCAACTACTCATGGCTGGAGAGGTCATAGACCTGAGAACACACACTGCTTATGCCATTTTCCCAAACCAGTTTCTAATTGTACTCTAAATATTTATTCCTATACTCACAGAGAAGTGTAGCTCTCAGTTCTCACTTTCAAAAAATCTTCTTTTACAACACATGGAGACTATTACCGAGATCCACAACTGGTCAAAATGCAGAGAACAAGGGAATGTGAGGGGCAGAGCCCCACCTGATACATCTGGAATAAACTCTACACTAAATTTAGCTCATGGAAAAAAAATCCCACAAAAGAGGGTGAAAAGGTTGCATCCCAAGTTGCCTACTGCTAGGTTGTGTCCCCTAGACATGACAGAAAAGACATACCTATGAAATATCGACAATATGTTGCCTAGACAAGACCAACATAATGAAAACACCAGCTGACATGTCAATTTGATATGGGAAAATCACATACCATCCCACTCCTAGGTAAAGAGGGAGAATTAGTTTTCTTCGAGGGTCTCGAATAGCTTTTCCAATTCCAAGTGATCATCTTACTTGGGACACATGTACATAAAAATAATAATAAATGGAATCAGTAGGTGGTGGTGGTGGTGGTGGTGGTGGTGTGTGTGTACCTGTGTGTGTATGTGCAACAATAAAAACTAAGAAAGGAATCATGAACTTGGTATAGAGGGAGGGGACATGGAAGTAGCCAGGAGTAGAGGGATAGGCAAGAACAATGTAGGTAGATATAGAGCTTGCACATGAAATTCTAAAAAAACTGTAATTATTAAATATAGTGGAAATGAGCTTGAGGAATTGTTGCAGTACTGTTAAAAATAGCTTAAATGTGGACACCTGAATGCTCACCAACTGATAAAATGACTGATAAGTCTTGATACATGATATAATATCAAGGAATGTTATTCAGCTATAAGGAAAAGTTTGCTGGATATGGCAACATAAATGAACCCTAAGGGTATTGTGCTAAATGAAATACACCTATGGCTAAGAAACATAGCGCATAATGCCACTGATGGGAAGTCTATCAAATAATTAAATTAATAAAATAAGAGACTGGAATAGTGGGGGAGCAATGGGGAGTCAGTGAAAGGTGAGCATAAAGTCTCAGTCTAGCAAATTGAATATTCTTTGGCCATTTGCTGTTTCCCAGGGTCATCTGTGATGATCTGTATATTTAAATTTTGTCATGAAATTAGAGTTAATGTTTTATGTTCTTACCATAAGAGAATAGGTGAAAAGGATGTTGAAACTGTAGAGGATATCTTGCAACTTTACTATAAATGCAATCAGACCAGAGCCACATGTTAAGTTACTGGACTGTGTAAAATGAGTAAATAAGTTTGTAAAGGTAAAACCACAAACCGCATAATGTTCATGGTATTATCATTTCTATGGTTATTTAGTTTTTTAATTTTTAATGACTGAAGACATTCCTAAAATTAAATCAGTGTTCAGTAAATGGTCCCTTTCCACATGAACAGATTGTTTTTCTCATACTTGAGACTTTCACTATCCACTAGATTTCTCTTTCTAGCAGCCGGTGAATTCTGTCTTCCACCACTATCTGTTAACCTTGATGTTCTGTACTCACACATCACCTCCCAGCTGTTACTCATCAAAGTTCCTTTGTACAAATAAGCCAAATCAAAGACTTGACCACAGACTTGCATATATACACATATATGGCTAATATTGGATACAACCCACTAACCATCCAATAGCCTTTAATTCTTTAGGGCTTTTAACATTCTTGTTTGGATCAGTGTGAACGGTATAAATCATTGTGTCAGCCATATTCTAGGATACTTTCACTAATGACCAAACTCTTTCCATATTTATGTGTGTATTTTGTTTTCAAAATGCTTTACCCATAAGATTTTAAAACATCAAACAGAATACTTTTCTGACTCTCCAGGTTACCCCTCCATAAATATTGGACAGAATATAACTAATTACCATGTTTTCTTACAGATGTTATTGGCAAATATGCAACTTTTGTCATTTTATTAGAAATATACAATCCATCTAATTTCAATAATTGATTCATACATTGTTATGAGATTTCCAGCAAAATTACATGAAATACAAGTGACTGTCCTAGTCACTCATTATTTTGTGTGTTTTAGATTCTAGTGTGATTAAAAAGTCTATGTTTTTAAGGTAACCCATTGGTGATACTGTGGATGGATCCTGGCTCATCAGTGGAAACATTGCTGTGAAATGCAGTGGTTGAATCTTGAAGCTGATGCTGTCCCTGTAATAATGCTCTAGGATTCTTGTCTTGATCTGGTCAAAGAAACAAATGCATGATGTTTGCTCTTACACACCCTCCCTTTGAAACTTATGTTTATTAAAGTGGAAACTTTTGCTAGTAGTGATTGGTGCTCATTAGCAAATGCGGGGCACTGTTCTCAGAATTCAACCACTGACAAGAGCCATAAAGTTATCCTTCCAATGGGATGAGAGTGGAAATGACCAAAGTCATCTTCTGCTCAAGGCAGTAAAAGGTTCCCAGAGGAAGCCCCGCCTCTTCTTTCCTGCTATGGTGTAGCTGTGTAGATGAAGCCCCAGAGTGGAGCATAGGGGATGACTGCTCCCTAAGGTTCAGTGGTGGAGATACGGTGCTTAGCATATGTGAGACATGGGATTCAATTCCCTGAACTGTAAAAGCAAAACAACAAAAAAGATAACTCCTGTTAGAAACCATGAGACCCACACAAAACCAACACAATGAGCCATTGTACTTTTGGATTAAGTTTTAACCAAACTAGAGCAATTTCTCCTGAGGAATACATTAAGTCATTCACTTTATAGTGAAAACAGAGAATTCCTGTTTACAAAGTTATAGTTATCATGTAGAAATTTTAAAATATCACAAACTAAGAAAAAAAATTAAGCATTATTTTACCCAATAGTGTAACTGTGCTCTGACACTGGATAATGTATTCAAATGCTCTCCGCTCTAAATCTGGATCTGTTATGCTTTCCCCAACAGTCTCTATACTGTTTAGCTGAGAGAGAAGTAAATCTTAGTTTATCCTATATTCTTAGCCATATGCCATCCTGGCCAGTAATGCTGTGGCAAAGGAACAGGTGTTTCCTCAATGATGCATTTATGTCTTTCCCTGCTGAGTTAAGAAACTTCAAAGGCAAGTTCTAAAATATATCGGTAAATTCACTGAAGCTTTTTAAATAATAGAACCCTTTGGATTTAAATATTACTAAAGTATCTTGTAGAGGCTGTGCATGGCAGTGCATGCCTATAACCTCAGCACTTGGGAAGAGGAAGGCAGGAGGATCATGAGTTGGTGGCCAGGTTTGACCACATACTGAGATCTTGTCTTGAAAATAACAATAAAAACCAAAGAGGTTAACTTCTGAATTCTGAATGCCTAATGTTCACATATTTTTAATTGTGCATATCTTTCAACCTGTTTCTCATGGCTTCATGCTGCTGTCTCAAGGTCCCACAGATATATAAGGTGAAAATCATCCTTAAGTTTGGGGGTAGAGGAAATTTCAGGGGGTTTTTGTCTGAATTTTTTTTTGCCTTGTTTCAATTGTGATCATTGTACATACACAATATATTTGACAACAATTTTATCTTATACTTTGCATTTCTTTAATTACTATTAGTATTTTCAAGTCATGTATGAATCATTTTTAGTCATTTTCCTTTATCTGCGATTTCATTTAATGATTATTATTTAATATAAGCAATCAATCCACCTTAACCAATAGCATATAATTTTAAATATGTGATAACACTGACATAAGATAAATAAGGGAGCCAAATCAAGCCTTTCTCATCATGGAATTCCCACTGAAGGTTGTGTTCCCAAAAGGCATAGCAGAGGGTAATTCTATGAGCATGACTATATTCCCTTCTTCACCATTCTCTCATCCTCCGAACTTGTGAACAGGCAAAAGAACCAACCAACCTCAAACCCTTCCTTAATCAGAGGTGGCCACATGGCACTCTGCCAACTAAGGGGAATAATCACCAACCCTAGAGGAAACATCCTTTCCTAGATAAAATTTTGCTTGGAGATAAGAGGAAGGCCCACTCTAATCCTTATGATCCTTGGGCTGTGCTGTGGGATGTCATTCTGTATGCTGTGAATATGTGTTGCTCTGATTGGTTGATAAACAAAGCCATTTGGCCTATGGCAAGGCAGCTTAGAGGCAGGTGGGAAATCCAAACAGAGAGACAGGAAGAAGGCAGGGAGAGATGCCAGCCACCACCAAAGGAGAAGAAATATGCCAACAGACTGGTAAAGCCACAGAACACGTGGCAAAACATAGATTAATAGAAATGGATTAATTTAAGATATAAGAGCTAGTTAGCAAGACACTTGCCATAGACCATACAATTTGTAAGTAATATAAGCCTCTGTATGTTTAATTGGGTCCGAGTGGCTGTGGAACCAGGCAGGACACAGGAAAACTTCCAACTACAGGGCTGTTTTGTTTTTTGTTTGTTTCCTAGCTGGGAAAAAGGAAGCCATGTTAGAAAAAGCAGCAAGCATCTTGCCTAAGTCCAAGAAGCATGTCACACAGCTAGTGGGGGTTCGCATATGGAATAAGATACAGATGTTTCTGATTTTCAAAGCCAAATGCCCCTAAACCCTGTGGTATCTTGTCCACAAGAGCCAGGATGATGTGTCCTTTTAAGCAGAGAGTTGCAGATGAAAGAATAAATTATAGCAGTGGGGATTTAGAAATGCTAGACTTGGGAGAACAGTAGGATTTCAGGAGAACAAGAACTATCCACAATGCCAGGCATAAAATGGAAATGATTTCTACATTTGTGGAAGAAAATATTTTAAGGTTAGGTTTTTCAGAGAAAAACTACAATCACATGGATCAATCCTGTAGTGTTGACTAATGACTGTTGATACTGTAATAATGATAGGTGCTGACTGCCCAATGCACTGCAGGATTCCTTGAGAGACCAGGCAGTTGGTGGAGAAAAGGCCAGGAACATCTTGGCATTTGGGCAAGCTTTCTGTTTGCATAAAAAGGGAAATTTCTAGCATCAGGTTGTAGTCTGCTGATATATATCATTGTAGGGGAGCTCAAATGTGCCAACCTTGTGAGAATTATTTTCTTATTATAAATAATATTAATAAAAATTTAACTTCATATATATATATATACTACTTGGCTTCCTTGCCTGGAACCTGCATTTTTGGAAGGGTCTCTTCTGTTGCAAAGTTTATAATTTAGAAAGGCACAGGATAGGTAACACATTGAGGAATATTTTCTAAGCTTTATCCTGGTTTGAACAGAGCCGAGCTTCATAGGAAGGTGAGGAGTAAATAGAGAGTTTCTGCAGCTAGGCTGTGAGCTAACTGGAGAAATCCTGGAACTGCAAAAATCATGGAGCCCAGGATGGGAGTCTGATGTTGGAATCTCTGGATTCAAAACATAAAGAATAAATCTAAACCAATAAATAACTTTCAAAACCTAGTACTGAATAGAACATTGTCTATTTTTGCATCAGGGATTAAGTTTCTGTAATTTATTGCATTTTTTTTTGCTATCTAGAATTAATAAATCATGTAAGACTACAACCAGTGCCTTCAAAACACTGCCTTTGCCTGATCATTGTTTTCATGTGAACTATGTCAAAAATGAGCAGGAAAAAAAGGAACAGGCTTCTGTGGAAATTTTCTTGGTATTACTTTCATGAAGTTGGATTTTGAGCGCTGCTGATGGGAGTATTGCTGATGACCTAGATACAGCAGCAGACAGGTAGGTGTGGGAAGACATCCAGTCTTCAGCCCTCTTGGGAATCCATAGCTGGTAGTTAGCACTTGGTGTTATATTCCCACACTCACCCACAGTCTCATCACAATGTGCAGTATGAAGGTTTCATCATTTTCACAGACCACTGGCTTTGATGCCAGAAGCCAAGGCAAAAAACAGAGGTAGAATAAATTTTTCTGTAATGCAACTGCAGCAGCTTAAACAAGGTAGGTCTACTGAAAAGTTTAAACACAGAGAATTTGGGAACTTGACTTCCCTCTTGGCTCTATGTGACTATTTTTGTCATCTCTGTTAACTTGTTGACATTTTGTGTGGCTTCTTCTTTGTCATAGAGCATTTTCTGTACATTTCAGATAGTTTAGCTCAGTGCCTATACTCATCCTACAATATCACCAACACCCTTCCTTCTGCCCCAAGTTACTACAGTAAAAATACTATAGATGCTGACAAAGGTGCTCTATAGACAAAATAGTACCCACTCCTCTATCCTTACAGAATCAATCTATCCAGAGATTAGATCCTGGCTGAAGTGTTTCAAATGAGTCTGTAGTCCACAGTATCAAGTAAGATGCAAATGTCATATTGAACAGGGCCCTGATGGCTCATTCTGTTCACATGAAACCTATGTGATATGAGAGGCATAATTCTGACAGAATCTGAGAAATACAAGACATAATTGAGGTTTGTAAGACAAAGACATGATAGAAGAAAGGTATAAACCCATTGCTTTTCTATAAGTTGGCATAAAGTGATAGAAGTGAGCTAGTATCTGGCAAGGCTCAGCACCTTCTAGAAGGATGTACTGAAAAATATAGGTGTTTACTATACAGCTTAAAAAATATTTTCCCTTCAAGATATAGACAGGAAGCTTTAAGATCAGAAAAAGCATCCATAGAAGGGAAAATAGAGGCAGGTACAAAAAGTGAAACAGATGAGAAACAAGTTCATGGTTATGATGGTTTGCTACAGGATGTCTGGTGAAGAGGCTGAAATTAGAGTGAGGATGGAATTAGATGCAGGAGGAGGTGGAAATCCAGGCTATGTAATTCTAGGCTGTGGGATTTTAAATCCAACTTTAAGATATGTGAACTTGGGTTTTTTAATATGTTTTGATTAATTCTTAAGAATTTTTTTTACCATATATTTTGATTTTATTCACCTCCCTCCCCTCCTCTAACTCTTGCCAGAACCTCCTTCCTCACCTCCCTACCCTCTGAACTTTATTTCAAGTTGGACTTTTGTTTTGTCTTAAAAATGCACAGAATCCAATTTGTGTGGCCTATCTAGTCATGTGTGGGAGACCATATACTAAGAGTGTTTAACCAACCAAAGGCTACACCCTTAAAGAAAACTGACTCTGGAACCCAGAAACCACTGTGTTGATGGTTCCTCAGTTGGGGGTGGAGGCCAATGTGTTCCTTTCCACTCCACATTAGCATATTGAATGACTTCATCTTGTGCAGGCGACAACAACTGTTGTGAATTCGTGAGTGCAGTAGTGCCACCAGAAGACACTGTTTTGCTCTGGTCCTCCTGTACCTTTAGCTGTTAGAATTTTTCCACCTCCATTTCCACAATGGTCCCTCATCTTGTGTGGGCGGGAAATTATATAGATGTATAATTCATGGTTAAGCACTCCATAGACAGTTATTCTCTGCACTTAGACCAGCTCCACGTCCCTGCATTTTCCACCACCCATTACACAAAGCAACTTCTGAGGAGATTGGAGCACTGCACGAATCTATGGGTGTAGAGATTCAAATTTATAGGTCAGTTTTTTATTGTGCCCATTAACAGAATAAGAGTAGTAGATTCATTTCTGAGGCCTGTGAGCTCTCCAACCATGGGTGACTTGCCAATTTATCGAGCCTGTGATTCCTTCTGTAGAGCAAGCCAAATATTCAAGCAAAGAATGGTTGGTACTTCCATAGCATCATACCCCTATTCTACCTATAACCATCTCTTGCCATATCTGTCTTTATTGTACTTCTCAGGGTTTACAGATGGTTAAGAATGTTAATGACTTCTTTCTCTCAGCAAACTACATAGCATCTTCCTCTACTTTGAAAATTAGCCAGCATGGAGGAAGCTTCCTGAACAGTATTTTAAACTCTCATAGAATTTATAAACTTTAGCTTTTATGGTTATTCACACATTGTCACATTATATGTCAACTGTACTATACACAAGGTGGCCAGATATTTGGTCAAACACTATTATAGATAAGTCTGTGTGGTTTGCGGGTGGAAACTCTGTAAAATAGATTTCCCTTCCTTTTGTGAGTGGGCCATACCTAGTTGTTTGAAGGCCAGAACAGAATGAAAAGAAGGACCTTGCCAAATCAGAAACTCCCCTGACAGCCTGAGCTTGGGCTTTCTTGCTTTTAGATTCAAGTTCAAACACCAACTTCTCTCATGTCACTGGCTATACTCTTCATTTCCTGTCTTCCAACTAGCACTGTAGTAATACCATGGATTCAGCCTGGTCTCTAGTGGGGCAACTGCAGTTCTAAGTACACTTTAACATCTATAGTTGTATAAACCAATTCCTTATAATAAATATTTGTCATAAAATTTTCTTCTGAACAAGTTGTAGCACCAGCCTGGAAACAATAAATATATATAATAATTGATATAAGTATGTATATGTCTCCATATCTACATTTCCATATGTATACACACACACACACACACACACACACACACACACACACACACACACACACATACCTGATTATGTCTGTTTCCATAGAGAGTCTTTCTAAATACAATATTTTGCCTGGAGCTATACTTGGTATATATTCAACTTAGTTTCTGGTTAGAGTAAAACATTTTTGATATAGTGTACACTGTGCTTTTTATACTCTTAGTCTTATACTACTTTATTTTTATCAATGTAAACACTTGTAGAGTTAAAGCCAGTTTGTAGGGATGATTGCGAAAAGCACATGGCTTCAGTACCAGCCAGACTGCCTGCAAGATCATGACTTGATTTACTGTTTGATAAGACTCTATGGATATATTCTCAAGTATTTTTGAGAAGATGATGTCTCCTTTAAGTTTCACTTTTCATTTTGATGGTGGCCTAAATTACGACTATACCAATTATAGATCAATACATAGTTTGGGAAAGTGACAGCATCCAACTGAAAAATGCTCAAGGACTTTGACCTCACAAATCTAATTTATCGAGTTCTTATTCTTCATGAATGCATCACAGATTTTTTTCATACTTAAGAAACAAACAAAATTCATCCAGTTTTGACCAGAAAGCCCTGTGTTGAATCTCAGCAAAGCAAATCCAAGGCCTGATTTTTACCAACACTTTCAGCAGATCACTGCAGCCCACAATTTTGTTATTTGTGAAACACTGGATTTAAAGTCTGTTTATATTCGAGATTCCCCTCTGCTCTAAGTGTGTTGAAATGAACAACAAATAAAAGAAAATAACATTCAAGCAAATTTCAAGAAATATTAAAAAGTTAGAGTTATGACGACAACCATTTCATCCACTATTTCTTTCGAATTTCCATTGTTCTGCTAGCATCTATGTTGTAGCCTGCTTGCGGTAACTCACGACCCCAAATCCCTAGATCTGTGGATAATGGTGGATTTGGGCAGAGAGATGAGCAAGTTAGATAGAAAGGAAATGAATGAATGCCTGTTTGTGGAGGAGAAGGTATGCTGCAGTAGGAAGTTCGACATGACTGAGAACGTTTGACCCCATGCTTCCATTGCCCACAAGCACTTCTGCAGTTCTGTAAGTTGTCAATCAGATGGCAACCCAAAACAATGCCAGTTCTTTGAGTTGGCTTCCTTTCCTCAGCCTCCTCTGCCTATGCCCTTCAAAAGTACACTTACTATCCATCTACACACTCATTTCAGTATTTGTAAACTTGTCTGATTTACCTGCTTTTCACACTAGTTACCATGTCTATCTAGTTGTTAATTAACAGTATAGAATACTTTAAGTATAGAATCTTTAAGATCTTAATTTTAGTTCCCTTAAGACAGTTATGACTTTGTCTTTTTCTGAAACTTATCTTTTTTTATGTGTATGGGAATGATCTTTTTATCTTTTTCTTTATTCTTCTCTCATACAGTACACCCTGACCACAGTCTTCCCTCCCTCCCCTCATCCCACCCATCCCCATCTCCCTTCTCACCAAGATCCTCTGCTGTTCCATTTTCCTTCAGAAAAGAGCAAGTCTCCCAGTGATATCAGCCAATCACAGCAACCTAGTGCTGTGGAAACTTGCTGGAACCTGAGGGTGATCCTAGCAAAGACTCCTAGGAATGGATGATATGGAGCCTAAACCAGTCCAGCTTTGATATCAAATTTATCTTTTAATCATGTCTGATACTTGTGAAGTAAATGAACTAGGTTTATATGGTAAAGTAATGGTGTAGGATGTCGGCTGATGGCATTTCTTTCTGTGTACCAGGAAAGGCTACCTGAAGGAGGTAAACCACTGAGCAGAGACTAGAGTAGTATCTGGGGCCCTCTGGAGCATTCTAGGGAGGGGTATCCCCAAAAAAGCAACAAGAGGGCAGGAGTCATGAGGAGAGGATTCTCATAGTGCAGGAAGAAAGCCAGAGTTCAAGGCCAGTATACACTGAGTACAGTGGAGAACTGTGAAAGGTAAGGACAGAGACATCATCCAGTGCCAGGTATTGAGGGTCTCAAAAGCATGATAAAATGGTCTTTTTTATTCTTCATGTAACTAAGAACTTGGGAGAAAAGTCACCTAAGTGCTATGTTTGCAAAAACTTTCATTGGCCAAGACCTTTGATTTACTGGTTTATGTGTAATCATTGAACTACCCTTCACATTCATCCCATGGAGTAGTATTTTATTTGTCTATGTCATCAATGTCAAAGATGGGGCTCAGAGAAACTAGCTACTACCAAGTAACCATTGCCACCAAAGGTGGTAAGTAACAGGCATTATCTATGATCTGCATGTTATTTGTGATTAAGTCATGAGTAGAGTTGTGATTAAGTTTTACTTAGTTTCTTATCCTCCTCTTAAGATTATTTTCTGCCTCTTATTTCAAGAAATATTTGTAAAATTTGATCAGGAATTCTTATTACTGCTGTTGTTGAATCAATGCTGATTATAAAAGCCTCAACAATCTTAGTGCACTTTCCTATCACTTCTATGAATTTGTACTTGTCTGTGAATATACAATGGAACCCAGCATACCTTACAAATAGGCTGACACACAACAGGTGCAATTATGGACCAATAAAATAACAGCATCCTTCTTACTCCTGCTTCTATACTAGTAGTCAATACAATGCAATGTATCTGAACCCATTTTGTAATAGTTTTTAGGCTGGATCCACAGTATGACCACTGTAAAAATGAGCTTGTCTTTTGTTTCAGTTTTGGGAATCTATTGTGGTCATAAGATTTCCAATGACCATTAACTACCTATTAAAGAGATGAAATTGTATTTTGTGGGTGGGGATAATGGTCAGTGAATTAGAAAGTCAAATCCCACCCAATGACTGTCCTAAGATGACTTGTCAATGTCTGCAGTCTCCTTCATTGTCTCTCTTAGATACTGGTAATCTGTTTCTCATTATTTAATGATTTTGCTGTTAGTTGAATATAATCTACTTCAGTTTCTTTTCTTTGCTAAACTAGTTTGCCTAGGGTCCAATGTAGATGGATGTCTTTCCATCTCAGCATAAAAATGATTTTGGAATATGACAAGTAAGAAATAACCATTTGGACACATACTGAAATGAGTTACCAGTGGTTTCCCAGAAGTACAGTGACTGTACTGTGTGGAGAATATCTCGGCTGGAGCTGCCTGAATCATTCATCTTGGCTTTGTCCCAATTTTCTTTCAGCAAAATGGAGAAAAAGAAGAAGTTGGGATGACTATCTAAGCAAAACAACTGCTTAAAGATTAAAGCACAAGGAATGTTTCCTAAAGGGCAGTCAACCAGAATTCTGGAGTCAAAGACAATCAGCTTGGAATATCTGGAAGGTTGAGGAATTTACACCAGAAAATAAAATCACACTCTGTGTGTGTGTGTGTGTGTGTGTGTGTGTGTGTGTGTGTGTGTGTGTGTTGATACACATTCACTCACTATGTAGTTTACCTTAATTTTACACAAAATTTCCAAGCAGATGATGTTGAACAGATACCTTTACACCCAAAGTGGCAATGAGAAACAAAAATAAAACAATAAATTTATTAAAATGCAGAAATACTTCCTCCTGCTGACTTTATTAGCTGGAGACCTCCTGTATGACTTGCCTGAATGCAGCCTGGGAGGTTTATTTCCATAGATTCTGCACTTTCATTCAGACTGGGCAGAATGCCTCTGAGTCAGAGATGCTTAATCTCTTCAGACTCCTGGGTCATCCACGGAAGGAAGTGCTTTTCATTGCTTGTTCATGCGTTAAAAGAAGCTGCTTGTTAAGCCTGAGAGATCAAAATGCTGTCCTTAAAAAGCCCTCCAATGGGGCACCTTTTTTCACATGTGTTCTACTAATCTCCACTGGAAGAAGAAAAAAGAAAAAAAATACTTATTTTTTTCAAAGAAGACAGAATGACTATTTTAAAGGAAAACTATTTAATAACTGCTTTGCTGACCAAAATTTAAAGACATACTCCATCACACATGTGAATCACTAAAATATCCAAGTATCAGTGCACCATCAATCATTCCCTCCATCCTTAGTGTTTCCACGACTTTTTATCTTGAAGGGTTATCAGAGTTTTGTCAAATTCCTTTCCTACTTCTATTGAGGTGATCATTTGACTTCTATCTTTAAATCCATATATGATTAATAAATCATGTATTTATTTATTTGCATATGTTGAATCATTGCTAAATCAATAGACTACAGAATGGAAGAAAATCTTTGTCACTTATACATCTGATGGAAAATTAGCATCTAGAATGCACAAAGAACTTAAAAAACAAATAAGGTTTTCATTTTCACTGTCACTTTATTCATAATAGCTAGGAAATGTAAACAATGTCTGTCAGTTGATGAGTGGATAAGGAAAATGTGGTATATAAACATAATGAAATTTTGATGTACAGAAAAAATGAAATAAAAATTACAAGTAAATGGATGGGGCTGAAAAAATTATATTGAGTGAAGTCAACAAGACTCAGGAAGATAAGCAGCATATTTTCTTTATTGGGTGTGAATCCTAGCTTCAAATCTTTAGTTCTTTTTTAAATTCAGAGTACTTTTAGAATCAAATAAACTAGAAAGAGAGGGAGGAAGGCATGCCTTATGAGAGGAGGGATAGCAGAATGTAGACTGTATGAAAGTGGAGGAAAAACAATTTAGGTAGGAAGGTTTAAGCAAGGATAGGGTGGGATACAAGGGAGAAAAAAAGCAGGAGGAAGAGAATAAAAACCTGAAGGTTGTATAAAAACACATGGAAACCTATTACTTTGTAAACAACCAAAGAATAAGTAGAAAGGGGAATTCCATAGGAGATAGCCTGTGTGGCTATATAATGCTATTCCTGTAAGCTTTGGCTTAGTAAACATCCTAGTGACAGTTGTGGGAATACCTCCCTTTGAAATATTGGTCAGATAGGACAGAGAGGCCCTTAAAATAATTCAGATTCTTGCCTCTTGGTTCTCTGCTAGAACTGGGTGATGAGACAACTGTTCCTGAAGATACCACATACTTTGATTTTAAAATGAAAGAAACAAAGCTACAACTGAGCTCCAAGCTTCCTCCCTAATGTCTAGCTCTTGGTGTTGAAAAGCACCATACAGGCTGCTGGAGAGAAGAGACATCAGTAGTCTTACTCAGCTGTGAAGCTTATAAATTATAATACCAACCTGTCGGGCAAGATATTTCAATTTGTGTAATAGCGGCACAACTGTTAAGGGAAAACCAATTGCTCTCTGTTTATATTCTTGTCCTACATAGAAAGGAATTCATGCCTGGTACTATAAACCCAGTTAAAAAACAGTGCTTAAAAACTCTATCTTAAACTCTAGGAATGGACTTAACTAATGTTTAGGATATTTAAACTACTAACCATATCTGTTGTCTGTGGAAGGGGAAATACTCTGTGTTGTATAGGAGAATAGAAGGAATCATAATTATGCTGCTTAATAATGACTATCAACTTGACAGAACCTTGAATTACCTAAGAAACAAATTTCTTAGAGTCTCTGTGAGGGAGTTTTTATATTTGGTTAATTGGAATTGGAAAACTCACCATAGATATGGGCAACTCCACCCCATGGGCTAGGATCCGTGATTACACAAGAAAGAGAAAGTGCAGTGAGCATTAGCACTCATCTTTCCCTGGTCCCTGACCGAGGGCATAATATCACCAGCTCCTTTACATTCCTGATGCCAGGCCTTCCCCACCATGATGGACCGTATACTCAGACTGTGGGCCAAGATATAGCCTTTCTTCCATAGAAAGATATTTTTAAAATGAGAAGTATCAAATAGTAGTTTGAAGGCATTATAAACTAAGTCAGAACGGTTACTCTAAGTAGATTTAGAAGTCCATTGCCTAATCTTCTAACTTTAGTGAGATCAATAATTACATTGATTATGTGCAAAGTAGCAGTAAGAGATACAACTGTTAACATCACTAATTACCAATGGTCCTTATAAAATATTTAATGCATTGATAAACTGTTAATAGAGTTTATGCCTTTGCTTATCGTGTAACGCACCTTCATAAAGCCCTCACATTGCTTGAAATGAGCATCCTATTATGTAGCACCTTTAAAGGTTAGTATAGCTGAAGGGTAGAATTGAATTGCATGGAAAAGAATATAATGAAGATAATGAAGGGAGAAAAATGTTAACCTTTCAGAAGCACAGATAATATAGGTGCTAGAGAGATGGCTCAGTGGTTAAGACCACTTGCTGATCTTGCAGAGAACATAAGTTTAATTCCCAACACCCACGTCAGACAACTAACAAGCACTTGTAACTCTAGCTCTGTGGAATCTGACATCTTCTTCCAGCCCCAGGGGCACTCACACATATGTTTCCACACATACACATAAATAAGAACAAAATAAAGTCTTCTTGGAAAAAAATTTAGAGAAATATGAAGTCTTGTTGTTTGATATGTATTACAGTTGAAAACGAAAGTAATGGTCATTGTCTTAAGTTGGGTAACATTTGCACGTTCTAAGTCTAAGCAGCTTTTGTCTATATATGTTTTCTTCGAACTGTGGTCCTGCAATTCACTGAAAAGTTTTTCACTATAATCAGAACCCAACTTTCCCATTGGGTAACCAAGCAGGAACAAGAAGCCTATGTGCTAGGATATAAAGGCACATGAAGTCCAAATTGACTTAGGTTCTCAGGCATGCTGGCATAGGTGCTGTTGCCTCTTGTTCCATCCATCATAATGAACTCATGACATGGAAATCAGAGCCTATTCTTGTCCTAAAGCATGCTAGCATCCACCAATGCTTTGCTTTCCATCTTTGTGTGAGTCTCTCACTTTGGAAGGAAGCTACCTATGGAGCCATACAGGTAACTTTCTTCATCCCTGAGACAAAATTCTTGACAAAGGCCAATTCAGGAAGGGGATTTATTTTTGTTCACACTGTGAGTGTCCATTTCATCCTAGTAAGGAAGTCACAGCTGCTGGAGTAGGAGGCTGATGGTCATGTTGATTCCATAGTTACATAGGAGACATGTAAATGCTGCTGCCCAGTATACTTTCACTTTCTTGTTCAGTTTGGAACCTGCAGTTTAACCTTTATGGAAACACCCTATGACACACCCTGTGATTCTAAATCACATCAAGTTCACAATGAAAATTAACCAAACCAGTAGCTAAAAAAAAAACATGCTCTCTTTATTGATAAATGTATCAGTAAATGCTTTAACATTTGATAAGTATAATTAACCAGATTGAACTTAGAATTCCAATTTATTTCAATCAGCCAAATAATTGTAAAACACGAATTAATAGTAAGAGGCATCTTTCTTGGGATCAAGGACTATATTCTTATGCTCTCAAAGTTTTTCAAGCAAATTTACATTTAATTCTATCTGTTTATTATATCATTCAGGAAAAAGATACAACTGATTATAAGGACATAGCACTATCAAACACCATTGGCTCAATGTACAAGAGTCCATGTTGTTTATTCCTTTGGGGCTCTTTGGAAGGGGGCCCTTGTTTTCTGTTGTGCTCTTAGGGGAGCCTGTATTCTAAACTTCCATAGTTATAAAAGTGAGGGAAAGGAGCATTCTGAGTGAAGCGCTCTTAAACATTTGTAAATGGCATGCGATACTTCTGTTTGTCTTTTGTAGACCAAAGAGAGTTACTTAATTCCTCCTCACCACAATGAGAGTTAGAATGCTTAATTCTGCTCTGTGCCTATAAAAAAAAAGAACTTTAATACTTCGATGAGACCAGTGATGTCTATAATTCTATTCACCACCCATGCATAACATCAGTGAGGTAAGTCATGAAAACCAGGCAGACTTTCTAAAGTTAAGTTTAAAGAAATAATGGACAGGCACATGCATGGGTTAATCTTTTCTCCCTTGGCACATAAATTTTATACCTTCATCTGATCTTGCTCTAATGTCTAAAGTTCCATTGTATATTTCTTTTCATTGAACCCCATTTTAAAAGACAGTAATACATTTCCTGACACTTGGCAAGGATAAGTAAGAGATGATGAATATGAAGCATGCTCACAATGTAGAGATCTTCATACAGAGTCTGCATGAGGAGTAATGAGGTCTCTGTGACTCTTGTAATATGGGCCTTGTTTGATTTTATTTCTGTTGCTGAGATGAAACACTCAGACAAAAAAAACCCAAAAAACAAAAACAAAAACTTAGTGGAGAAGGGGTTTGTTTTATCTCACAATTCCAGGTTACAGTCCACTAGTGCAAGGGAATCAAGGTAACAAGAGCCTGAGAGAATGTTTAGACCACATCCAAAGTAAAGACCAGAAAGGGAATGAATACATATCCTTGGTACTCAGCCAGCTTTTTCTACTGTTACAGAAATCGAGTATGTAAAAGATGAGGTCTACTTTCATGTTGGGTCTTCCCACATCAATGAAGATAACCAAGATAGCTCTGTAAGACATGCCCACAGGCCAACCTTATCTAAACAATCCCCCATTGAGATTCTCTCTTCAAGCAGATCTGGACTGAAACAAGTTGCCAAAACTAACCATCACAGACCCCATTCTACCAAAACAAGGCAGTTTTGGGAAAGAACATTTGAACACATCTTTGCAGATAAACCATGAAGGAGTTAAGTTATGTATCTTTCTTATGGTATCATTTCCCATAACTGTATAGAACAAATTCAAAACAAGGAAAGAACCAAAGATAATACACTTTAACAACATTGCTTTTGTTGTGGCAATACTGGGGATTTGATGTAGACCCTCTCACGTATTAGGCAAACCTTCTACCAATGAACTACATCCCCAACCTAAGCAGAATTTTATGGACATGCAAAGAGAGACCAAATTCTGTTGAAATTGCTAATCCATCCCCAATTGAACAACTGAGTGTGCTGGCCGAGGATAATGTGGGACCCAGCAATTTGAAATTAGAACCATGAAAGAAAAGTCAAATGATGGAGAATAAACTACCAACTTCATAGAAGTATGATACCCAGAATAAAAGGCAAAGCAAAACAAAAAATTGGTGGCAAACCATGCTCATTTTAGTTTATATCCCAAATGTGTAGCTCTTTCCATTGGCAAGGTGGGTTTGACCATGAATGTTTTACTAAATGGTGCTTCATATTGTCTTGTACCAATGTCTGACCTTTCTCTGCCAGCATAGCCATAAAATATTACTACACTTTAATCCATAATCTCTAGCCAATGTTTTGGTTTAAAAATTCAATTAGAAAGACAAGTAGCTTTAGGGAGGGTATCTATTATCATGAAATATTCCTCTTGCTTAAGAAGTGGTAAAATATATAACCATCTTAAAATGTGAAGGGATTTGTTCTAGCTTTTTTATTAATTGCTGACTTCAGGCTGGATTCAAATGTAGGGTATTTCAAATTACTAAAACTTTAAATTGTAGAAAATCTAAAGAATTATAAGTTATTTTTAGATTAGCTGCACTGTTTGTTACTAAGATAAAAATGACTGTTTTCTTCCTTGCTTATCTTGTTTTTTTTTCTCTCTTAAGAATTGCTATGCCTGTCTACCATACAATAATTTGTTATCAAACTCTTAATAATTTATTATGTACATGATAGTGACTATATTTTTATTCCTCATTTTTGGGTTCTAAATTTTCAAAGCATTTTTTTAAATGAATAACCTAACATTATTGTTTTACTTTTTAAGATGAAATTTTGTAATCCCCCAAACTCCTCTATTTTTCTAAAATCCCAGTCTACAGATATAGCATGCTGACTGCTTGGACTCACAGTCTCTCACCTACTTAACCAGGCTCAAAGCTAGTCTACCTTGGGTCTCCAGCAACAAGCACACTCTCAGACTCCACCAAGAGGCTTATGTGAGCCCTTTGGAACAGCTGACTAGGAAAGGACTTTTTCATAGATTAGCCTGCAAAGGTTAGAACAGGTCCTTACTGTGGTGGGTATTGTGTTGCCTGAAATATTGTGTGTACCCCAAAATAAACTTATCTGGGGTCAGAGAGCAGACAGCCACTAGAACAAAGCCAAAAATGGTGGCTAGAAAATGGGTCAGAGCAAACCATAACAGAAGTTGGGCGGTGGTGGTGCACTCCTTTAATCCTTTAACAGAAGTTGGGAGGCAGAGCCAAGTGGATCTCTGTTTTCAAGGCCACTTTAGAAACAGCGTACACACCTTTAATCCCAGAAACCCAGCCTTTAATCTAAGGGTGTGGGGGCAGAAAGAGAAAAGTATATAAGATGTGAAACCAGGCACCAAAGTGAGTTAAGCATTTAGTAAAGCATTTGGCTGGAGAAGTATTCAGGCTTTGGAGCAACACAGTTCAGCTGAGATTCATGTGGAGGAGGACTCAGAAGCTTCCAGCCCGAGGAAACAGGATCATCTGAGGACCTAGCAAGGTGAGATAGTCGTGGCTTGTTCTGCTTCTCTGATCTTCCAGCATTCACCCCAATAACTGGCATTAGGTTTGATTTTATTAATAAGAACCTTTAAGATTCATACTACACCTTACTTTCCAAGTATGTGTTCATCTATGCAAAGGCACATAAGGCATAAGTAAATCATGAAGGAGGTATAATACCATGAGAAAATGACCCCCAAAGAGCTGACCCTCCAAAGGGTAGATACATGAATCGTTTCACAAAGAGCTCAAAATAATTACTTTAAAGAAGTTTAATAAACTCTAAGAAAACAGAGAAACCTTTCAACAGATAGAAACAATATATGATCAAAATTTAAAAAAAATGAACATGAGAATCTGAATCTGGAAAAACACAATGAATGAAATGAAAATTGTATTCCAAAGCAAGAAGGTGCGAACTTGAAGGCAAGTTACTGGAAAGTATACAGGAGGAGGGACGAAAAAATAAGGATAAAGAATGAATCGAGCTGTGGAATATTTGAGACAGCATCAGAAGAGAAAATTTTGAAACCTAGGAGTTGATGATACAGAAAGACAGAGTTCACTGTTTTTAAAAACCAAACAATAGAAAAAGAAGAGTAAGATCTAACTACTGAAATACAATATAAAGGAGGTTCCAAACAGTCAGTAGTACAGTTATTTCAGACTGTCTACTGTTAAAATGTTTGAGGTAAACAAAAATCTCTACTCTTTATAATCAGTATGAGATTCAGCAACAATAGCAGAAAACAGAGTAGGACCACATTAAATAGACCTGGAACATGATTTTGGTTTTAGATGCAGCCCCAAAGGCATAGCCCACAAAGCAAATATAGGCATACAGGTGGGACCACATCAAATTTGAAAGCCAAGAAAGTGAAGAGAATGAAAAAAAAAAAACTTGCAAAACACATACTGATAAGAGATTAATAGTCAAAACACACTAGGAATACAATTCATTTTAAAGAAAACAACCAGTTTAAAAAATGGGCAAATAATTTAAATACATTTTTCTCAAAAGAAGACACACAAAATGGCTGAAAGAGTGTAAGGGAGGATGATAGAAAACAGATTATTTGAAAGGACAAAGAGAAATAAAGGAGGAGGGAGGCTTAATAGGGAAGTAAATAGTGTAGAAGAGAGGTAGTTGTGGCGGGGTCACTAATACTAAGGGTGTTTGATAAAGCTCTATGGAAACCTATTTCATAAGTTTCCTTAAACTACTTTTAAAAGAAATACTTGAATTGGAAATAATGCTCTCTCTAAAATCTGTCGGTCATTGCACAAAAAGTCCGGTACTGGAAGTGGATTGCCACCTTTGAATAGCCTCAGAGACTCAACCTCCCATAAATAATAGAGACTATTGCTATTGATCTTGTTTTGTCTGACAGAACTTCATGGTAAGACCCTATTGCTGAAAAAAGCAAACCACACAATAGCTCTATGGTTCAGGACATAGGAGAAATCATGTTGATATTGACTGGGAAGTTTCCTCTCTACTAGTTGGCTTTCAGAGTTCTGTAAGGTGCATTGCAAGCTGCTGTGAAATAATAATCCTCAGTAGTCTTCCTGAGTTATGAGCCCTATGAGCTACAATTAATGATGAGCATGATAAAGCATACCCATTTGTTCAATAGTGGCATGAGTGTTATGGGAGTAACCAATTGCTTTTTTATTAGATTTAAGGCCCAATCCATAAAATGAAAGTCATACCTGCTACTACTAACTAGACTAAGAACCTGTGGTCAGATAGGTAATAGGCCTTAGGGGAGAAACCACTATTACTATGATACTCAATGGACATGGTGTCAACCTGCTTTATAGATACTTATCTTTACACCCTTTCAACCCTCATCTGAGAAGCTTCTTCTTGAAATATGGCACTTGATACAAAGATCCACAACTGATTGGACTTTTAAAAACATGAGATTCTGAAGTACTCAGCTCTAGAAAGGATATCTATACTATACCTTCCCATCAAGACTCAAGTATCACTGTGTAAGAGGCAGTAGAAAGACTGTAAGAACAGAGGCTGTTGAAGACTGCTGGGAAACAATGTTTTCCAGGTGCAACATGCATGTTGTACATATGAACTCACAACAGCTTCGGATATATGCACAAGTTCAAGACAGTGAAAATTACAGAATGAATGATTTTGAAGACCCACCCTTGTCTTTGTAGTCCTTAGCAACTGATAGCTTCTGTGGAAAGAGTCAGCTTTTTTCAGAGATTTATTCCCAGATAGGTTGTCCATAGTGCAGTAGGTGGTCCTTCCTATACCATGCTCACATACTGGCAGAGCCAACTGGACTTGGCAGATTAAAAAAATAAGTGTTTATAAAACTGGGAGGGAAATGTGGTTGAGAAATTTGGGAAGAGTTGGAGGGGAGGAATTGATCAAAAGACATTGTATACATGTATGAAATTTTCAAAGAATAAATAAAACATATCTCAAAATATTTAAAAGATAGCATATTACTTACGGATGACTGAAAAGTATTGTCAGTATTACTAACAATCAGAAAAAAATGGAAATTAAAACCAAAACAAAGGTTAACATCAAAGATGCTAGAATGGTCATTATCAAACAGGCAAAAGGTAAGTGTTAAGGAGAAAGCAGAGAAATGAGACCTATATATGTTCTTGGTTAGAACACAAATTGGTACCACCGTCACAGAAAATATGGAGATTCCTCATAAAATTAAAAATAGAATCAACATATTGTTCAACCCAACTTGTGGATATAGAAGGACTTGAAATGAGTATGTTCCAGAGATAAGTGAACTTTCATGTTGGTTACAGCACTATTCACAACAGTTGAGATAATATGGTAACAACTTAAATGTCTGTCAGTGAATGGATAGTGGAAATGTGTTATATATATATATACATACATACATACATACACATATATATATGTGTATGTATGTATGTATGTATATACGGAAATATATGCATTTATATAATGGAATAGTGTTCTACCTTAAGAAAAACACAATCTTCTGTTTTATAGCAGTATGAGTGAACCTGGGAAATACTATGTTAGATGATTTATAAAATATGTACAATCTTTAAAAATTGCTGAATTTGGGGCTGTTAGAGTGAGTCACCCAGGAGCTCTTCACTGGGGAGATTCAGTTACATGTGTGAGTATCCCTCCAGCAGAAACAATTGCCCTGGGAATTTTCTTCCACTCTCTCACATTGGTTACACAGAACTTTTAATAGTTTGTTATTGCTTTAGATGATTCATCTAATGGAAAGAAGGGTTGAGGAATGTGGTGACCAAATTCTGTGTATTTGGGTCACAAGAAATAGAAGGCATTTGTATAGAACAGTGATAGGAAAAGTCACCAGATAATGGATCATGCAGAAAAACATAGAAGAATATTGAGAACAGGACAACCAGTAAGGGGGGGGGGGGATAATGGGTCTCTACTTACAAATATGTATTTCTAATTTTGACTTGAATTAACTCTACTTTTAACAAGAATATGCAAAAATGCTCACAAAGAGACATTATCAATGGCTTATACTTAGAGAGGTTAAATACCATAGGCAGATGTACTGTCTCTGCCCACAAGGGTTCTTAGGCAGTGTATAAGGTGAATCTAAGGAATATATACTTCAGCATGCCCTTGGAGTGACTCTGATACATGTGACTCAGGGCCCATGCTTGAACATCATAGTAGATACTATAGGGTTTTGTTTTCAAAACTTGCTCAGATCCCAATATCTTGTTAAGTTATTGTTGGAACTGAGCATGAGCCTGGTGTCTTTGTCGGAGGAAATCACCGGGGTGCTTTCACATACACACAAGCCACTGTGCTTCCTGCCACCTGAAGTCTGATTTAAGATGGAGAAAGAATCTGCAGCTTCAAAAACATTCAAATCTTGAGACCCCACATCTGTTCCATTTAGGGCTACATGTTTTCAAATGAATAGAATTTGCTTCTCTTTCATATTGTTTCAGGATTTGCTGAAGTCCAGCACCAAGCATGGTTTTCAGTGGTAAAGGCACTGTAGACGCCACAAAGATAATTCATGAAAATCCTCACAGAATCCAAACATGCAAGTACAAACACAATTGTTCAGCTTCTCAACTTTCAAAGTATATCCAAAGAACACAATCGAGTCTCTATACAATAATTTTCTTAAGAAAAATGGCCAGCAAATGCTCCCCACGGATAATTCTTTTAGTGTTATTGATTTTTTTTCCTTCTGAAATGCTATATAGAAACAACAGCCATTAAAGCTTATAGAGCTTTGCAACATCTGGTTATGATTGCTGACAATTGCTCTGTTCCTTATTCTCAAGGCTGCAGATAATACCACTGAGAACACCTTCATTAGCCGCCTACTATTCTCCTTTCAGATGGCACCTGGGGAAAAGCATGTAAAAGAGATAAATATCTAACGGCAAAGCAATGCTTATTGTCCATAAATTACTTGTGCTGCTCACCCCGAGGCTTCTCCCTGGTAGGCTAATAGAAAAAAAATATTGCTTCTGTGTTGATCACTCAGGATGTAGGTGTTCAAATGCACTTAATGAAGAAACCACATCCATT
The DNA here is from genome assembly GCF_903995425.1 of Onychomys torridus. Classification (NCBI taxonomy): domain Eukaryota; kingdom Metazoa; phylum Chordata; class Mammalia; order Rodentia; family Cricetidae; genus Onychomys; species Onychomys torridus. The sequence continues at coordinate 43,401,519 of NC_050456.1, forward strand.
TTGAATTTAGAGATTATCAGCACAAAATCTTCCGTTTGGAAATCTTTGTGTAAACTCAAGTCCAAGTGGATCAAAGACCTCAACATAAATTCAAATACACGGGGCCTTATAGAAGAAAAAGTGGTAAATAATCTCGAACACATTGGCACAGGAGACTACTTCCTGAACAGAACACCAATAACACAGGCACTAAGATAGACAATTAATGAATAGGACCTCATGAAACTGAAAATTTTCTGAAAGGCAAAGGACACCATCAATAGGACAAAACGGCAGCCTACAAAATGTGGAAAGTTCTTCATCAACCCCACACCTGACAGAGGGCTAATTTTCAAAATATATAAAGAACTCAAGAAACTAGATATCAAAAACCAAATAATTCAATTTTAAAAATGGGATCTAAACAGAGAATTCCCAACAGAAGAGTCTCAAGTGGTAGAGAAGCATCATGCTACAATCTACAGACCCAGAGAGACTAAATAACAAGAAGGGTTCATGGGGCAACATCCAGATATCCCTGGGAAAGGGAAATAAAAGAGATTTTGTGAGTGGACTGAGGGCAGATGAGGAAGGAAGCATGAGTGAACGAATAATTGGGGGAAGGAGTCCTAGAAGAGGGAGGGGGCCCTTTTGGAGTCAGGTTAAAAACCTGCTGCTGGGCAGTGGTGGCACATGTCTTTAATCCCAGCACTCGTGAGGCTGAGCCAGGTGGACCTCTGTGAGTCAAGGCCAGCCTGGGCTACCAAGTGAGTTCCAGGAAAGGTGCAAAGCTACACAGAGAAACCCTGTCTCCAAAAACCAAAAAAAAAAAAAAAAAAAAAAAAAAAAACCCAAAAACAAAAAACAAACAAACAAACAAAAACCTGGCACAAGAGAATCTCCTAGGAATCTACAAGGATGAGCCCAGCTAAGACTCCTAGCAATAGCAGATATGTAGCCTGAACTGGCCATCTCCTGTGACCAGATTGGTGCCTAGCCCAATTGTCATCAGAGAGGCTTCATCCAGCAATTGATGGAAACAGATGCAAACCCACAGTCAAACATTAGGTGGAGTTCTGGGAATCCTGCAGAAGAGGAGGAAAGGGTTGTAGGAGCCAGAGGGGTCAAGGATGCCGCAAGAAAACCCACAGAATCAACTAACCTGGGATCACTAGAGCTCGCAGAGACTGAACCAACAACCAGGAAGCCTGCATGGGTCTGACCTAGGCACTTTGCATGTATGTTAGAGTTGTGTAGCTTGGTCCTCTTGTGGGACTCCTGAAAGTGGGGACAGGGGCTGTCTCTGACTCTTTTACAAGCTTTTGGGACCTATTCCTCATACTGGCTCACCTTGCTCAGCCTTAATACAAGGGGAGGTGCTTAGCCTTATTGCAAGTTGATATGCCATGTTTTGTTGATACTCACAGGAGAGCTGTCCTTTCCTAAACAGAAACAGAGGAGGAATGGATTGAGGGGTGGGAACAAAAGGGGTAAAGGGAAGGGGTTGGGAGGAGAGGACGGAGGGGAAACTGAGTCTTGGATGTAAAATAAATACATAAATAAATTTTAATAAGAAAAAAGAAAAATCTTTGTGTATGTAATATTATTAAGCATTCTTGCTCCCTAAACTAAAACCAGAAATTTATTGACCATCTGAAGAGAAATCACATTATCAAAGACATTGGGAAGTTTAGGGAATAAGGCTTGGAAATGAGCAGAATGTGGAAATTCCAGGTAGGTGCCTAGGCCACAGGAACTATGAGGAGAGCAGAGCTTCCTCTGCTTCTGGAGACGAAGCAGTAGGAGCTGAACCAGCTACCCTGGGAAATGGGTAGGGCTGCTATGCAAATGAATGTGGTTCATGGTTAGGAGGACTTGGGTCTGGTTAGCTAAGCCTGGGCCTCATAGTTGGATCCTAGGCAACAGCAGGAAGGACAGAACCATCTAAATCAAAAGTAAATGAGATGCCTGCATCTTTGGTTAGGATTCAGGCTCTGCCTCCTATTTCAGCCCCACAATAGTGTGGGCACAAAAACACACTTTTCACCTGAAAGGGGACATGATATAGACTTTTCTGGAGCCACATGTGAGGGATCATGACCTAAGAACACTGATGTAGGTTACCCCAAATTCCATGTTCCAACACTGAAGTAATTTCATAGAAACAGAAAAAAGAAAGTCATGAGGCAAGATGCTTTTCAAATATGTTGATGGAAACATGGACAAGCAAAGCAGGGAAGCCTCTGCTGTGTGCCTCAGATGCTAACAGATGACATGCTCAGCTTTGGGTTAGCAGGAAACAGTATTTTGTTAAGTTGATACATTCCCAATGGCCTCATCTGCTTTTCACAGGATGTTAGGGCAGATACAGAGGTGACAAGGATGGCTATTTATAAAGCTAAATCAAGCCCAAGGTAAATTGTAATTAGGCTCTGAACCTACACCATTTGCACCTCTCCAGAATCATTGATGTTCTAGTCAGTGAATCTGCCTTGCAGAAGGCAGTATGGTGGAGGCATCTTCTTCCAAGGCACTTTCCTCCATTGCAGAAACACAGAAAGTAGGATTCAAATGCTGGGGAACCTAAAAACTCTAACCAGGACACTTAGCACTAACATTCAACCTGAAGTTAGATTTATGGCTTGTTTCAGGACCTGTTCATGCTAAATGTCTAGATTTTAACATGGGCTATAAAGTCTGAAAGACTGGAATTACCAAATTTATGACAAAATATTAGGAGTGTCTCAGTTAGGGTTACTATTGTTATGATGAAACACCATGACCAAAAGCAATTTGGGGAGCAAAGGTTTTATTTCTTTCAGTTTTATGTTACAGTTCATTATCAAAAGCATTGAGGGCAGGAACCTGGAGACAGGAGCTGACGCAGAGGCCATGGAAGGATGCTGCATACTGGCTTCTCCCTAGGCCTTGCTTAGCCTGCTTTCTCATAGAACCATGAGCCTAGGTGTGGGCCCACCAACAATGGGTTGGGCCCTCCCAAATCAACTACTAATTAAGAAAATGCCTTGCAGGCTTACCTACCATGCTATCTTAGAGAGACATTTTCTCCGCTGATACTCCTTCCTCTGATGACACTAGCTGGTGTCAAATTGACATCCAACTAGCCAATAAAAGGAGGTTTGAGAAACAAAACCTGGTAAGTATTTTACAAAAAAAAAGAATCAAGTATTTGTGGCCACAGATCCCAAGTTTATAAATATAAGTAGGTAAGCGATTTACATTAAATACCTGTAATTTTTCATATCATTCCTTCAGTTAGTACACATTTGTTTTATATATTCTGTGGATCAGTACTGATAACTTGGAGGTGAATATAATTCTGGTTTTGCTTTACAGTGAATGTTGTAGTAGAATGGGGCCTCTGTGCTGCAGGAATTAGTGAGGGTGCTTACTGAGCACACAGAGTACAGGGGAGGGACGAAAATGTACAAGGGCAAAGGTATTGCAGGGAGAAATGCTGGGGCTTAGCATGACAAGATGTTTTCTAGGGAAAGTAGGCAAATGGATTTTTTTTTTAGATTTGAGAAAAACAGTAAAAAAAAATTATAAATGTCAGAATGGATGTATATTGCAGGATATAGATTCAGGTGAGTGAAGGAATAGGTAAAATCATGGAGTGAAACTGTATAAGTAGTCCAAATTTGGAGATCTCGACCTTAATAGAGAGTTTGAGCTGATCATGTAGATAGTAGAGAGTCACTAGCAATCTTAATCAGGAGAATCTCATGTCTTCTTTCTGGGCTCTATGCTTCATTGCGTAGTTTAGAGGATTGCTGGGGTGAGAAACTGATTGATTGGGAAGAGAAAATAATGCAAAGACATCTGATAATTTGGGGGAAGTTTCCAGGAAGGGTTGAGACAAAGCTACTGAAATTGAAATGTTAATGGAAAATGGAAGAAAGGTTTGATCAATGAAGAAGGGAAGAGGGTGGTAACTCTTTGCACCTAGCAGCGCACAAAGAATGAGGGGAGGGGTATGAGAGAGTTTGGGTAAAGAGCCACACTGGGATCCTGGATCCAGGTACCAATGGAAGAGGAACAGCAGGTTTGATGAGGAAGAGCGAAGGCTCAGCAACATTAAATATATAACTAGAATGTAATGGAAGAGAGAGATCTCAGTCAGAAGCGGTTCTACCAATCCTGTGGTAGAGTACATAAGATCACTCTGTGAGGCTGTACACCATAAAAGGAGAAGAGGAGAGAGTGTAGGAGTGTTGGAGCAAGAGAGGAGCCCACAGAGAGAACAAAGAGGGCCCAGAAGTGACAGAACCCTGAGGACAACATGACCTAGAATGTAGAGGAGAAAGAAATTAAGGGAAAATGGCCCAGCCTATACCATATATAATTGATACTTTCAATGTCTACATGACCATTTACTGTAGGGAACAGCAGCGTTTTTAATTTAATTTTATTATTTGTACAAGTGTGCTGCCTCTGTGTGTACCATGTGTGTGCCTGATGCCACAGAGGTCAGAAGAGTAAAGTGGCCCCCCTGGAACTTCAACAACTGCTGGTTCTGAGCCATGTGTTTCCGTGAATTGAACCTGGGTTCTCTGGACAAGCAGTGCGCTTAACTACTGAGCCACCTCTTCAGCACCAGGGACAGTGCTTTTTTGAAAATCCCAGGTATCACAACATTTGATATGCTCTCTGGTACATAATATATTCTCATAAATGTTCCTTGCTTTTGTTTCAGTTGTTCCTGATGTGTTTTCCAAACCAAATAAAGTCTTGAGCTTGCTAGGCAAGCATTCTACTGCTGAGCTAAATGCCCAGCCCCTCTTAAAAGTTCTTTGAATTTTAAGTATAAGTATAAGGAGGAGTCTTTGGTGACATAATACCATAATAATACCATCCAAAACCTCCCCTAGAGGGAGCCTGCATATCCCTGATTCCTTGAGCTGTCATATTCATGGGAGTGTCAAAGTATCAGTACCCTTACCTTAAAGAAAATTTCTGGAATTGTTGAAATAAAATCAAGAAGCTACTCATTTAGCCTAAAAGAGCCACATCGGCCTGCCAATCGGAAGTGAAAGCAAGGTTGCAGAAACAGAAAGTGTAACGAAGAAGCTGTCCAGAGACCTCTAGTGACAATAGCAGTTCTTTCCAGAGTTGTGGGTAATGGATGTAATCAGTTTGTTGAGCCTCCTGCTGGGATATGGAGCTTCCTTGGCATTATGAATGCTAGGAATCTGCAAACAAATGAGATTGGGGTGGTGACTGTGTGTACATTACAGGTACCTTAAGCATACAAGAGCCTGGGTCAGACCACTGAGCATCCCAGGACATATATGTGACCAACACAACATGGGACATTCAGGGAAATCTAGATAATGTATGACATGGAAGAGGACAGGTAGTAAGACATTGCCCAATTTTATTTTGATTTTTAGCATCCTTTCATTGGAGAATTATTTTTTATTTCTTTATTAAGGAATATGAGAACTCTATTGTAGAAGAGATGTCATCCATAGTGTGTAATTAGGTCTTAGCTAGATGAATGGTATAATGTGAGGTCTTCTCATTCTAGAATGTAGGACAGACTTGTTAACAAATCTTTTGATAGTGAACCTCGTTTAGTATATAGAAAGTATATATAAACATATGGTGAGGAATGTAAATATAATTATAGATGTACAGAGGCACAGATCAATATGGGTGTCCATCAGAGTTCACAGGTGAATGGTGCCAGGACCCTTCCAATATCAAAATCTTGTGCACCCATATTTGATGGGAATGGAAAAAATCAAAACCAACACAGCTGTTTGACAAAGACCCAGCAAAGCTGAGTTGCGTGATGGTTACTGTGCCACTTTGGGTTTTGATCTCTGCATACTTGGGGCACTTTTAATATTTGCACAATTTGAGGATATTGGGTTGATGGGGAATCTGTTATGTGTAGCACGAATCTTAAAAGTTCTTATTAATGAAAACAAACCCAGAGCCAGGTGTTGGGGTGAATACTGCAAGATCAGAGAGACAGAGCAGACCACAGCTAACCTCACCTCGCCAACTCCTCAGCTGATCCTCTTTCCTCAAACTAGAAGCCTCTGTGTCCTCATCCGATGGATCTCAGCTGAACTGCTGCCCAAAAGCCTAAAATCTTAACCAGACTCTAGTTCCCTGGTCCTCACACCTTATATACCTTTCTGCTTCCTGCCATCACTTCCTGGGATTAAAGGCATGTGTCACCATGCCTGGCTGTTTCTAGTGTGGCTTTGAACTCACAGAGATCCAGATGGATCTCTGCCTCCACAATGCTAGGATTAAAGGTGTGTGTGCCACCATTTTCTGGCCTCTATATCTGTCTAGCTGCTGTTCTGTTCTCTGACCCCAGATAAGTTTATTAAGGTGCACAATATATTAGGGAACATAATATCACCACACTTCTGAATCATTTATGCCTTCTCCCAGGAGTACTGCTTCTAAGCTTCCTCAGAAAGTCCTTAGTATACTGCCCTTCCTGCTTTTAGGGAGTTAACCTTATCTTTTTTGTTGTTTGTTTGTTTTTAAAGACAGGGTTTCTCTGTGTAGCTTTGCACCTTTCCTGGAACTCACTTAGTAGACCAGGCTGGCCTCAAACTCATAGAGATCCACCTGCCTCTGCCTCCTGAGTGCTGGGATTAAAGGCGTGCGCCACCACCACCCGGCACCTTATCTTCTTGAAGGTCTTCCTTATACTTTAGAGGTTGTGACACACATAAAGAAGCCAGAGGTCTCTTTCTGAGGCAATGAGATACTCTTACAACATTTGTCCCTGGACTTACTCAGGAACAAGATAATCAAACCAAAGTAAAACTAAAATGGTCAACAAAATTTGGTGGGCTAGAGGAGTTGGCCGCAGATCAGATTACAAGTCTCCTCCTACACTCAGGTGATTACTTGACATATATAGCAACCAAGTTAGATAAGCTGAAGTTACCTCTGCCCTACACAAGGGTTTATATTGATGGACAAGGAACAGTGTGGAAAGATGACAAAGGAATGAGGTGTCAGGGTCTCCCATCTTAGAAAAGTTAGCTCATGCAGGGCCACTACGGTGTCTAGTGACCAAGGAACAAAGAATGCCATAATTAGACATATTAAAAAAATTCTATAAAGATATAAAATGTAAACATTGCATTGTACTAGAATTTAAATAATAAGTGCAGCAGCTTTGGCCTGAGGATTTTCTTGGGCACTCTGACCATTAAGAGTTAATACCCTGCCCAGGACATGGCAATCTGCCCGGGCTGACTTGGAGATTTTCTTTCTGTCTAGCATCCTTGAAGCCACAAGAACTGTAAGCCTGAGAATGAGCTGTCATATGCCTCTAGATTATTAAAATTTGGGTTTTGGGGTTGATGAGTAAAAATGAATATAAAAGATAACTATTTATCAATGATTACTAACCTTGAGGAGAATTGAATATAAAAGATAACTCTGTTCTATATTGGTTTATCAATGATGACTAAACTTATGAGCCCAGATGTGAATGAGAAAAGGTTAAACACATGTCCAGAAACAAAAATGATATGACCTATGTTTTGGAACAACATGAATTTATCTCTGCATGCTGAACTCTGTATAAATAAAGAAGCACTCTGACTGCTTGCTAGTCAGTCAGGCTATAAAACTGCATGGCTTGCTCACCCTTTCCTTCACCTATTCCTTTCTTCCTTTCTGGAACCTGTCAACCACCAGGGCATGCCCACAGCAAAAATCTACAGCTGTCCAGATACTTTTGTTAAGTTGGAATAAGACTTACATATGGACTTCACATGTCTTCCTGTGCATTTCATTCAGACTCTCTCTTATAGCACTTAATGCAAGTGAGTGCTATATAAATAGATATTATGCTATATTTCAGAGAATAGCCACAAGGAAAAAAAAGTCTAGAATATAGAACCAATTCTCATGTGGATCCAGAGGGACATCAATATCAATTCATATTTATTTGCATCCATAAGGAAGTCTTTTCTTAAATGCTGAGATATAGAACCCACAGATATAAAGGGGTGACTTATATTGCCAGAGGTGATTTATATATAGGAACAAAGACATATATGAGTAAATAGATAAAAAATAAGTGCATATAAATAATTACAAATGTGGCACAAATACAGAGGGAGAAAGATATTTTTACTAAATGGGCATTCTTGACCAATGCAAGGTGGATTCATGGATCCAGGGCAATCAGAAACAAGTAAGAAGTGCTGTCAAATTTATTTTACATTGTGTAATTTTTCAAGTTAATTGACATGATGCCTGAGATTTGCTTGAATATTTTATGGAAGGAAAAATAAGCAGGCGCTCAAACAAATGAAAGTGGCTAAGTTGATAAATGCTGATGTAAAATGATAGATACACAAATGCTTCTTGAATAAAAATTGTCTACTTTTACATTTGTTTAAGTGTGTTTTCCCCCCAGATCTAACAGTTTTTGGTCTGGCAAGATGGCTGATCAGGTAAAGGTGCTTGCCACCAAATCTAACTAACTCAGTTAAATTCCCAGGATCCACATGGTAGAAGGAGAGAACCAATTCCCTCAAGATACCCTGAGCTTCACAGATACATTGTGTAGACACACACACACACACACACACACACACACACACACACTATATTTCATAAGTAAATACTTCATTTATTTATTTAGGTTTTAAAAGATTTTATTAAAGTTTTTCATACAATATTTTTGGATCATATTCTTTCCCCAAATCATCCCAGATCCTCCCCCACTTCTCATGTTCTATTCCTCTCAAAAATTAAAAAAAAAAATAGAGAACAGGAAAAAAACAAAACAAAAACAAAAAGTCAAAACAGAGTAGTAAAAATTAAAATATCAAAACAAAAAGTACATACAAAAAACATGGAGTCCTTTTTTTTCAAAATTTAAAGTTTATTTCTATCTTGGATATTTGAAAATGTTGTTTTAGTTGCTACTAAACTACAGAGATTAAGTTAGAGAACATACCAAGGAAAGGTCAGAGCGAGAATGGGATGAGTAAAAAGGATACTGGTGATATATTCACTTTGGATAGACAGAGGAGGGGACATTTTAAACATGGGAAAGCATTAAAGAAAGAAAAATAAAGTGGTCCACTGAGCAGGATGCATACTAGCATGACAACAATGGAAGTACACAGTTCAACAAGGAATCAGAGAGGTAATTCCTGATCAACAGAATCCTGGAAGGATAACAGGTTCAATTTCATATCTATTGACTAAGAAATTGGACCCTACTGATGATTTTCAAAAGGAAGATGGTGTGGGATAATGGTTTTGTACACTGATTTAATAAAATGTTGATTGGCCAGTAGCCAGGCAGGAAGTAGAGGTGGGATAAACAGACAAGGAGAATTCTGGGAAGAAGAAGGCTGAGTCATGGATACACCAACCTGCCCCCCGACCCCTGTCCAGGGAGCAGCATGATACACAGGTAAAGCCATGGAAAGCACGGTGACATACAGATTAACAGAAATGGGCTGAGTTTAAGTGTAACAGCTAGTCAGTGGTAGGCCTGAGCTAATGGCCAATCGGTTTTAATTAATATAAGCCTCTGTGTGTTTACTTGGGTCTGAGTGGCTGCAGACTGGGTGGGACACAGGAAAACTTTCAAGTACAGGAGGACTCACAGGAAGAAATTCATCTTAGAGAAAATTAACTGGATTTAAGATGGCAAAGAGTGGGTTGACCAATAGAAGGGACTTGAACTAAGGGGTGGTTATGAAGGGACTTGGCAGTAGGCAAGAGAAAACTCTGAAATAAAAAATTCAACAATCCCTGACTGTCCAGAGGTGATACTGGGGCTAATCATTCCATCTTAGTAAGACACTAACTATAAATAAATGTAATTGATTAATTTAAAATCTATTGACTGGGAAGAGCTGGGCATTGATGTAGGGTTTTAAAACATGACATATTGAGAAGTTTTTAAAGACAAAACTCCATTTAATTTTCTAAATTGATGCCTTAGGGATGTTTGTTTTCTTGCTCATTTCATTTCTATCTAAATGGAAATATAGACTACACCATTTACAACAAATAATCATTTTTTCCCTAATGCAAGGATTCAAACTTGCACATGACAGCAGGCGCTCTACCAGTGAACTGTATTGAAAGTCCTGTAACAAATATTGTTAATGACTGTGGGTAGATATTCTGAATACACAAGAGTATACAAGGGTAGGGGTAATCACAAAGGTTATGTAGTCTGTGGACATCAAGTACAGTATAACCCATCTGGGGAAGGAGTCACATCCATGAAATCTCATTCTCTAGCTATTGCGTAAGGATATAAAGGGCATCTCACTTGTCATGTAGTGCATCAGGCAGGGTTGGTTCTGACTGACTGTAAAAATCAAGAGTCCAGATTAAATACCACAAGTCAAATGTGTCCAGTATTTATAGAACTGAGAATAGTGTATCTCATGAGGAACACGTAATGCAATTCAGAGTCTGAACAGACACAGTCCTTCCTACGCAGGGGATAAAATGCGAGAATGAAAAGATGCCAACACACCATGACAGCTACTGTACTGCCTGACCCGCAACATTTACGCAGTTTCTAAAAGTGCCTAAGAAGCAGATTTCATCACCGCATCCAGGGCATCAACCTTATATTTTGAGGTGTTCATTACCCATAATCCCATGGGCTCTGTGAAGACATAAAACTGGAGTTCATTAGTTAACATTTTAAAAGGACACGATTTGAAGATGCTCCCCCCAGGTGCCCTGATTTCAGCAATTTTGCTTCATATGCCAAGTGCTGAAAACAGCTAAACCACTATTACTATCCACAAGGAAATCCACCCACAACGCGGCCCTGTGCCAAGCAACCACTCTGAAATGCTGACAGCGTCCCAGGGCTTTCCAACTGCAGGGACGCTGAAGCAGCTGCAATTCTCCTCACCAGTGCAGATGGTGAAGAGGGAGCGTTTGCGTGGGTACTCAGGAGGGTGGATACAGACTGGAAAAGCCCAAAAGAACTTCCGCAGATGCCCCCAGTCGTGCAGCAGTTATTTCCAAATGTTAGTTACTCACTGCTCACATCTCCCACCTGCTCCTGATTTCTCGTTCTCAAATCCTTCAATAACCATTTACCCAGTGATCCACACTAGAAACTGCAAAATTGGATTTCTCCGTCCACTGCTCCACCCATCAAAGTGAGCAAACCTCAACTCCATCCCTCTTCCCTGGCCCATACCTACACTCCCTCGCATTTCTCTTGACTATTGCTGGAGGGTTTTCCCATGTTTTTGTTTGATCATAATGAATTACTAAGACAGTATTCTATCTTTAATAATGATTTGATGATGTGTTGGAGACTTGATATTGGAAAATCCAAACTGTTAATTTAGAAAATAGAAATAAAATGAGCAGTTGGAATCATTTCTAGGTGGTGCTCAAATCCAGAATCAATATTAAGCTTGACAGAATATTGGCAGACAGATAAATTATTTAATTAGGTATTCCAAATATGAAAAATTGCTAGAGGCTGGAGAGATGGCTGTCTGCAAATTGCTTGCAGCAAACACATGAAGAGCCTAGTTCAGATCCCCAATATCCACGCAAAAAGTTGGGTGCGGTTCTATCTGCCTGTGATCTCAACACTAGGGAGGTGGAGACAGGAGGATTTTGGGGGCTTTCTGGACAGCTAGCCCAGCCAAATCAGTGAGCTCCAGATTTAGCCAGCTACCTAGCTCCAAAATGAAAGGAAGAAAACAATTGAGGAAGACAGTTGATGTCAACTTCTGGCCTCCAAAGACATGGGTGCACAAATGCACACACACAGAGACAATGCTAAATTATTTCAGAGCAGAGACTGAAGTAGCAGAAGTCAGATTGAAGGATGCCCCCTTCCTGCTCCTTATAATACACTTGTCAAGAATATGCCTATCACATTCTTCTGCCTTATGCACTTGGACATCCAGCAAGCATAAGATCTCAGAGGATTCATCTTCAGAAAATTAAGATGTGAATTTTGTTTTTAATTTTGGAGGTTAATATAAGCAATGGTCTCTTTATTTCAATGCCAAAGAAATGCATTGTTTCCCCTGAAAGTGAAGTCTCTTCTGAGGAATTCAGATCCAGTCTATGAGTGACAGCTTGGAAGGGGGCCGTCTATTGACTGCTCGATACCTCTCCACCAAGACCACTGTTTCCAGCCCTGTCAGGAGGTAAGCGTATTGCTATGTGACAGTCACCTTGGAGACACAGCAAGAGTGACTTCCCCTGGTGGCCTTTTCTTTAGTTCCCTACTTTGAAAGCCACTTACACTTGAATGTATTATTTAATCTGGTGAAAAATGCATCACTCGTCCAGACCTTCAGAGCTCATACAGGTTTTAAAAGGTCTGGAAATCTTTCTAAAGCTAAAATAGCCCTGTCCTTGACAGGGCGATGCATGGTGTTTTTATCAGGACTATCAGCGAAGAGCCTGCATGAGTGAAACAGTTAAATGAACAGTTTTGTGAATTTAGGATTCACAATGTTCATCTCCCCAAGCAGCTTAAAGGAGCCAGGAATACCGTAAACCAATTATCCTCCCACCATACTTAAAAGAAGTACAAAATTGCTGTAGTCATACCCTCAAAGATGGTGTTAAATCCCAAATGAAAACTAGCTAGCAAACAAAAGGAAAGTAACCTGACCCAGCTTAAAGAACAAAGGCTTCAGCCTTGACCAAAGGCCCAATTTCCTCCCAAATGGACTGAACGGACTGTGCCAACCGAATCAAAGATTGCCAATTCAATTAGAACATTTAAAAAAGAGCTTCAGAATTTGTATGCGAGTTGTCAATACTTTTAAGCTGTAGGATCCAGCCACAGACAGGCAGAGAGACAAAAGCACAAGGTTACTCTGTGCTAAGCCTTATCTAGGTTCAACTACATTTCCCAGAATTCTCTTCTCTACGTGAAATGGAATGCAGAAGGTCTTTTTTTAGATTGGGAGGTGAATGTGGTCTCAGACTGAAACACAAGTCATGGCTATTGTTGTGGATGTGCTAATCCACCCTAGTGACGTCTGTCTTATCACTCACTATCTTGGGCTTCAACTTTTTTCAACCTTTGTTTTGATTTGTATATTTGGTACTTTGAACAAAAATGGTCCCCATAGACTCATAGATCTGAATTCTTGGTCTCCAGTTGGTTGAACTCTCGGGGAAGGATTAAGAGGTGTGGCCTCATTGGGGAAGATGGATCACTGAGGGTGGGCTCTAAGGTTTCAAAAGACTCTCAGACCATTCCAAATCTCCTTCTCTCTCTACTTCCTACTTGTAGACCAAGATGTGAGCTCTCTGCTGTTCCTGCCACCTTATCTTTGATCTGCCATCCTGGACTCCACCACCCTTCTAAAATGGCAAGTTTCAAAAAACTCTTTCTTCTATGGTATCTTATCACAGCAAGAGACAAAGTAACTAAGACCGTGTATAGGTGTCTGCATGCTGTATTTTTGTGGGTTCTGCCAGATGCCAGAAGAATGTGTTGGTTCATCTAGAGCAGTAATTACAAGCAGTTGTGATCTACCCAATGTGGATACTGGGAACCAAACTCTAGCACATGCTCTTAACTGTTGGGCCATGTCTCTAGCACTGGCTTCTATTTTTGAACTTGATATATTCTTAGGATCCTGGAGCACAGTATCAGCTTGTCTTTCAAGTCTCCTAGTCATCAAAATCACAGCCTCGAAAGCAATGGCATCACCTCAGTTCCCATGGCACCCTACAGACACTAGTTCACTCTACTTCATCCATTTGCCCTTGCTCTGCCTCATTTAACCTTCTCCTTTCCTCTCTAGCTTCCTGATCACTTCAGGCAAATGCAAATCACTGTGCAGAAACTGCTTAAGCAACCTGTCCAATGGAAAGCAGAACAGAATTGCAGTAGATAGAGCCTCAAAGATGGTATTACAATCGAGACACAAAGATAGTGATGTGACAGTTAGTTCCAGACATTAGAAACAAGCTGAGCTCACCACCTACCTGCTCAATTGCAATGTCTAGTCCTTCCAACAACTCCCTTATTTTGTCTGATTCCTGAAGACTTGCTTCTCTGACCTAATTTTACTGACACAGGGGAATGCCAAGCTCTGAGGTAGGCATATTGCTATACATTGCCCAATTAAAACTGCAAAATATTCATTTTTAACTAAATTGGAAGGAAAATTCTGCAAAGTGCCTATAGTCACACAAGTCTGTGGCATCAAATTCAAGCTTTATGTCATTACCTTTGTGTCATACAGTTTGATGAAGGCCCCATTCCCAAGGCAGATTAAACAACTGTTTTGATACATATAGGTGACAAGGTAAATAATTCAGAGCCAAGAGCCAGGTATAATGATAGGCTAGAGGGATACATGTTGATTAGACCAGAGACAGAGCTATGAAACCCATGACATGCACAAAATTAAGGTTCTGGAAGTAAGCATAATCTTCATGGACCAAAGAGCCTCAGCATGAATTTCTAGGACATAGAAAATTGAAGATGGAACATGTAGTAATCCAGAAAGGAATCAGAAGTTGTAAAGTCCAAGGGAAACCAAGGTGAAAGAAATAAAATTTTGGAAACTACACATCACTCTTTGAATGAATACTATATCTTTAAAAGACACACTAAATGCTGTCAGAGATAAATAACCAGGAAAAGCAGAGAGAGGAAAGGTCAACTCATCATTGAGAATCTGACTACAAGTACTGAAATGGGGAGGGAAATGTTCAGGGACTGAGACAGCTTTTTACCACCGTGGCAAATACCTGAAAGGTTTTAAAAGGTAAGTGTTTATTTTGGCTCACAGCTTTGGTCTGTGGTCACTTGGCTTCATGGCTTCTAGTTGTGATGATGAAGGAGAACCTCATGTTGATGAGCACATGGTGGACCAAAGTGGCTGACCCCATGAATACAGGAAGCAGAGAAGACAACAGAGCAGGAGGCAAGGTGCTCCATTCCAGTGTGCATACTCCTTCCTAATTTCCACCTATCTCCGATAATGCCATCAAGTTACAAATCTGTGAATAACTTACACATTTATGAGGAGAGATTACTCCTATTCCAATCACTGTCCTCATACCATCCGTTAACCAAGTTTTTAACACTCAAGTCTTTCTGTCAGGAGCCATTTTGAATTCAAACTATAACAAATGGGATGGGCTCAAGAAGGGTCTTTTCTGTCTCCTTTTCTAGGCATTCTGAGTGACTCAAGGACCCTTTTCAGGGGGATTGTATCTAAACTGATCTTGAGATTTAGGATCAAGGAGAAAATCATCAGGACTCACTCAAAGGCTGGTGAGGGTCAAGTCTGAAGCATGTGTCTTGAGATTCCCTCTCCATCATGGAGGTCAAGTTTGGTTCCATGGGTGCTACACACTGAGATCAAATGATTACAGAAGCTGGTAGAGCTAGAAATGCGTAGGAAAGATAAGTGACAAATTTTGAAAAAATAAATTATATCTAATAGGTATATAAATTATAATGAAAGTTTTATCCCCACAATGCCACTTACCTGAATTACATATTATATATTTTTATCTAACTATAGACACATATCTATATAATTGCTATATAATATTATACACAGAATTTATATTTATAATAGAGGCCATATATGCTCTATATTTATAAAGAAGCAAGGTTACATAGGCATTGTATTTAGCAGAGTTAAGTATGAAATAAAAATTTCTGATTAGTGATTAATTATAGCTTTGAATCCAAAGAACTATTTCCTAACCTGTATATTCTAGAACAAATAATTCCATTGGAATTATTTACATGAGTATTACCTTTCTTTTCTGTTAATGTACTACCATTTATGATATACTTCTGCAGTTTCTTGAAATTTAAATAATTTTACCCCAATATACATATAATTATAATGACTATACTTAGCTTTGAGTTCTAACATGTCTGGAAGTCACACAACAGAGTTTAAAAATTAATGAAACCACGAGTGTATACACTGCCATCAATGCCACAGTTGCTTTGAATTTTCTGTCCTTTGAAAAAAGTATAAGGGAGCTTTCACAAACCTACCTGTTATTTATAGACAATAATGCTACGTTAAAAAACAAATAAATAAAAATATGTATTAATGATAACTTTCTATTTCTTTTGTTTAGCCACATGAATTTTTATTAATACAGACATTCAAGATCCAGAAAACCAAAATACCCCTGGCCAAGTTGTGATAAGGTCCATAAAGGGAATCTACTTCAACAATGTAGCTTAGATCCATGTTTAGTAATGATTTTAATACCCTGAGTCTTGTTGAGTTTTAACCTCGCTTTTCTTGGCTCGCTGCATTCTAACCAACAACAACAACAACAATAAAAAGCTGTTGATAGGTTGCCCAAGTAGGTTCCTTCCTACCAGGAAGTCTGCTTGCTGTTCTCCTGCATAGGAGGAAGAGTTTTTAAAGGAGTATTATCTTTAGATAATTTTAATGCATTCAACTTGGACCAGGAAAATGTCTTCCCTGGTTGAGCTATAGACAGAGAGAAATGACCAAGTTTCTTTTTTTTTGGGGGGGGGGGGTTCTCTGTAGCTTTGGGGTCTTTCCTGAAACTCACTCTGAAGCCCAGGCTGGCCTTGAACTCACAGAGATCCGCCTGCCTCTGCCTCCCGAGCCCTGGGATAAAAGGCATGCACCACCACCGCCCAACTTCAAGTTTCTTAATTCTGAAATGTGGTGTGTAGTAGAGAACAGAGCGAAGTCAATCTCCAGAAGAAATTTAACGGTAAATCACTGATGACTAGAATTATCCTTGGGCTGTTTGTTAAGTCAGAAAGAAATCTACTTTTCAAAGAGAGTTTTAGAAAAAGGCATCTGTCACTCCTTGATGACCGGCTAATGTCAGTCCCTCATTCCATGATGACTACTAGTTAATGCCATTTGAAGAAGGGCAAAGGAGAAAGACTCATTGTTGTATGACAAAATGTTTCCTTGGGAAAGATTATACACACATGTCTATTCACCCAGAAAGGGATCCCACTGCAGTGCAAAGTATGGATACCACCCAAGTCCAACTTGGTGAACCGATGAGTGTTACTGGGGTCACTTACAGGAGCAGAAATGACTCACGGACAGCTGCATCACCAAAGGTAACACTACATCAGCACTGGTAACAATTTACAAAGCTGGGAAACTGGAGAACACTGCACAGCCTGGAGGTAGCTCAACAGGTTGGAGAGTGCCCTGTTCAAGTGACTCCACTGATCTAAACTTCTTCTAGGCAGCTAGTCTGGTCTCAGAGTCTTCTTTGCAGTTGGGCTTCTCTGAGAGTGACTCTCAGCAGTCCTTATTGCTTACCCTGGCAGGTAGGGGCCTAATGAATCTGGTCAGTTTTAGGGACCTTGTGAACCTAAATATTGAGTTATTTACCACCATGTTTAAGGAGCTACCCTGCAAGATAGATCGTTTCCCTCTCAGAGAAAACCGTTATACAACACCAACTGTGTGCCAGAAACTACTTATTTGACCTAAGACAATTAGAGATAAGTAGAAGCAAATAAAGATGCTAATTTATCTTACTAGGAATCATGCAAAATGTGAACTGAAGCCTTAAGTGTTAGAAGTCTGTTCTGGTGCAACTATAATGGGAAGAGGGTGGTTTTGTCCTTATTTTTCCTTAACATTAATAATAAATACTTCAGAACAAAAACTTAAGTTTTTTCTTAAGTTCTAAACTTATCCTGCAATTGTGATCGAGTTTTAATTATATATGCTCATATAAAACTATACACATGTAATTTTTGTCTGGTTTTGTCTACAGTTTTTAATTCTCTTTATAGTGAAACAAAATGAAATAATGGAGTTTAGTGTTTTACTTGACATGTAGACAGTTCATATGTTGAATCATGTCAGCTTGATTGGATTGAGAAATACAGGAGGAATTAGTACAATATATTTCTGAGAACATCTGTACATTTCTAGAGGCTACTGTTTCCTGAGGTCTCTGGCCTAATGATTGGATTTGGCCCTTGATAAGAATCCTTGTATAATGGTGTGACTGGGACATTTTGAGAAGTAGAAATTGGAGCCTAGTGACTGTGAGTGGGGCAATATTTTGCCGCAGTCTTTTACTGTTATGCTCTGTTTCCTATCTACTATAAGGTGAGACACTTCCTTACCACATGTTTTCTTTACCATGTCCTGCCCAAGAGCACGAGGCCATGTGATCCTTATCCTTCTAGAACTGTGAGCTGGATAATAAGTTACTGTTGTAGAATATTAGTTAAAGATGTGTTACATTTGTTTATGTTAGCAAATATTTGTTTAATAATGAAAAGATTATTACCTTATTTTATAGTGTATTTGTTTAGCTCTGTGAAGCTGTGTTACTTTGCCTGTCAAAAACATCTGATTGGTCTAATAAAGAAGTGAATGGCCAACAGCCAGGCAGGAGAAAGGACAGGCAGGGAAGGCAGAGAGAATAAATAGAAGGAGAAATCAGGGAAAAGGAGGTAGGGAAGTGAGAAAAGGAGAAGGAGAGGAGGACTCGAGGAGCCAGCCACCCAGCTACACAGCTAGCAGAATAAGAAGGAAAGAAAAGACATACAGAAATAGAGAAAAACAAAAGCTCAGAGGCAAAAGATAAATGGATAATTTAAGAAAAGCTGGCTAGAAACAAGCCAAACTAGGGCCAGGTATTCATAATTAATAATAAGCCTCCATATGTGTAATTATTTGGCAGCTGGGTAGTGGGCCCCCAACAAGGCAAAAGAGTAAAAAAAAAAAAAACAAAAAACAAAACAAAACAAAAAAACCCAACATTTTGATGTACCAATGTGGGGCCTGTATTTCCTTGTAGGGCTGAGAAAGCTGAAAAAGAAAGAAAGAAGAGAGAAGGAGGGAAGAAGGGACAGAGAGAGGGAGAGAGAGGAGAGAGAGAGAGAGAGAGAGAGAGAGAGAGAGAGAACCTTTAAGAAATTCTGGTTATAGCACAGCACTTCCAGCTTTTTTTCCCCCACACTCAATAGAAACCAAAAAAAAAAAAGAAAAGAAAATGAAGTAAAAAAAAAAAATGCCTGCCATGGTACAGGGCACTGGCATCCCATAGCTGGCGGTTGAATGCAGTTACTGGTCAAACACACCTCCAACCAGGCCTCAAGCTTTAGGCTTGGCTCTTAAGAACCTAAAAGCAGCCAGGCAGTAGTGGCACAGGAGGATCTCTGTGAGTTCAAGGCCAGCCTGGTCTACAGAGTGAGTTCCAGGAAAGGCGCCAAAGGTACACAGAGAAACCCTGTCTCAGGAAAAAAAAAAAAAAAATCAGTAAAAAAATAAAGAACCTGGAAGCAGGTGGAGCCAGCAAAGAGAGCTGTGTGGAGGACCCAGCTGTAGCTTAGCATTTAAAGTTTGCTCACATGATCAAAATAGGCTGAAAGATATGCAGTAGAAGAGGTCCAGATGTTAAAAAAGAAAATTCTAAACAGGTTCCAGCATGTTTAACAATGGCATAAGCCTAAGAAAGAAAAGAAAATGGGTATAGAAGTCATAGAAAAAAATAATAGTTTAAAAATAAAGTCTTTTTAAGAGAGAGTAAAATTAATATAAAAAATCATGTAAGATGAAAAATATACAGGGAGTCTGGATTCTGTATGTTACTGTATTGGGTTTGAATTTTTTGATTCCTGATCAGCAAAGACCATCTGTTAAGAGACATGGGATTGAAAGAAGGACAGATGAAATAAACAAGCCTAGATATGTTATGAGTGTGTTAACTTTAAAATGAAAGTTAAAAAAAAATGCATTGGTCAAGTGGAAGTAAAAAATGCATTGGAAAAGAGATTTTGCTTTTGTTCACACAGGAGATGAGAGGTGTGGATTCCTTCAGGTGTGGATTGATATGGATCAGGTTTGATCAGGGGAGACCTCCTGAATCTTGACAGGTGATATCTGTCAACAAAGGTTACAGTTGGTCTTCCCGGGACTTGGCCATTATCTCAAATTTTCTCAGGGACCTTTAAAGATGCCTTTGCCCAAAAAAACAAGAAGCAGTCTGGAGAACAACAGGACACATACATTCCAAATGATGAGGGGGTAGTCTTTGGTTATTTAGTTGGTTATGGATGTTTGTTATAATTTAGGAAAATATAAGAATATAGGATAAGAAGACAATTATTAATCTCAGATATTTTGCACTGGCATGATTTTGGTATATTGATATAAATTTAAAGTTATTTTTGTTATGTTGAATGTATGATTCTGCTTTTGTTTGGGGTATTGTACTTATCCTGTTTATTTAAACTCTAATGTATAATTAAGAAGTGAATTTAGTAGTTAATCTATAATAGTTAAATTTGTAGTCACATTTGGTTTGCATTAGGTATGTTTTCGAGGTTAAGCAGGGATATATTAGACAGATAATTTTCAACACTTCAAAGACCTACCAATGGCATTTAAGATGTTTAATATCCTAAGGATTTTCATGACAATGAGACACGTTCATTCCTGGCAGCATCAATTTACTTCATAAAAGGATGACAGGCGCTGAAGACACTCCATATGGAGTTTGTTTTCATTGTGGCAAGGCTAGCCATTTGGGCAAGAAACTGCTTTTGCCTTGACTGTTGACCATGTGCTGTGTAGACTGGACATGCAGGACCTATAGGAAAGTGACTGTTGAACTTTGCCAAAGCAAGGTGTGATGTCCTTTGGGGCCCCTGCTTATGGAAGAGACTGTCAGACATTCAGCAGGACATAGAGGGAAGTGACTGATGAAATTTGCCAATACGAGGTGGGACAGTCCTTCAAATTTCCTGATTCACCAAAATGTCTGCCAGATAATCTAGGTCTCTAGGCTGAAGATGGCTGTTTCAGAAGAGCTTTGGGTGACTGTCCAAGCAGTCAAATGTCTCTGCCATTTCTAGAGTTTTGGAAGTTGCTTGCAATGCATTTCCTGTTTACTCAGATAATATTATATCTTTCAGGGGTCCTTGGTAGAGTTAAAGACTAGTTAGAGTTTCAGTTTTCCTTGGTTATGATAGAAAGTAAATTAGGTATAAGACTTTCGAGTCATTAAGATGGGATAAATGATGGAGTTATTTTCTCTAAATTTGCTAAATACAAATGGATTGAATATTGTAAATATAATTCTTACTTGATAACTCTTTTTGTTGTATATAGTTTTACTATTAAAGTTAAAACCTTTCATTTTATTTAGAAAAAAGTGAGAAGTGTTGTAGAATTATTAAAGATGTGTCACATTTGTTTATGCTCTGAAACATTTGTTTAATGATGTAAAGATGTGTTGCATTCTCTTATGTTGCATTTGTTTAACTCTGTGAAGCTGTGTTACTTCACCTGTCTAAAACACTGATTGGTCTAATAAGGAGCTGAACAGCTAACAGCAAGGCAGGAGAAAGGATAGGCGGGGCTGGCAGGCAGAGAGAATATATAGAAAGAGAAATCTGGGAGGAGGAGATCAGGGAGCAAGAAAAGGAGAAGAGGAAGACTCCAAGAGCCAGCTACACAGCAAGCCATGGAGTAAAAAGTAAAGAAAGGTATATATAACATAGAACAATAAAAGCCCAGAGGCAAAAGATAGATGGGATAATTTTAAAAAAAAATGTAATGTTATGTAGTAAATGTACATTGGTATACAAGATCATGATCCCATAAGATAAGCCATAGCCATAGTTGACTAGGACTGAGTTTATGTGATTCTGTTCTTTTTTTTTTTTTTTTTGCATTTTTCTTTTGGGTTCAAGGCTTTAAGCAAAGGAAGCAGAGGCATGACAGAGGGCTTATGAATTTTTGTGTGTGTGTCTCTCTTTCCAAATAAAGGCGGTGACTCAAGTTTTACTTATTGACCTACATTTCAGCAAATGTCATTCTCATCACTCATTTTTAACAAAGCAATAGGAGGAGAATTAGTACATCCACAAGGGTAGAACACTGGTGGTTTCCATGCCATGGAGTCCATAGTAACAGATATTAAAAACACAGTGAGGTGAGATACTTTCTCCCAATGAGATGGCAGCACAGTTTGTATTTTAGGGTAGTGTTTGCTCTTGATTACTGTGAAGAGCTGCATCTGTTAGTCTGCCTTAAAACCAAATTTGGAGAACCTTGCCACCACCAACCATTATATGACTGACAACAAAGGGAAAACCATACTCTAAGGAGCTTACAAGGGCATTTCCTGGTGTATTTTTTTTCTTCCCATCCCTCGACAGTAGGCTGACTTGATAGATGTGTCCCATTAAAAAGGATATGACCCTAAGCTAATGTTCAATTAATATCTTCATGGACACAATAACCTTTTACTTTGTTTGTCTTTTCTGTTGTTTCTTTGAATCTGACCCAAATTATCTTTTACCAGCTTTCATAAAATCATCAGTTGCTATCAAGGGTGCCTGCTATTTCACATCAGTCTCTAATATCATTAGCTCCCATTTCCCCCTGTAGATTTACCAATTGTAAGCATCTCTTTAATCTCTTTTGTAAAGGACCAAGACCTGTCCTAGATACCAGGCAGTCACCATTCTGAGGTACTTAAAGGAAGAGGAAAGAGAGCTCAGAAAAAGGGAAGAAGTTTGTCTTCTTAAAGTTCTGATGAGGAATTAGACAGGCGCCATAAAGGAGGAAGTTTCTAAACACTGAGCATCCACTGATCTGGTGTAGGAAAGTTTCAACTAAAAAAACTCAGGGGAGAAGGAAAAGAATCCTGTTTTCAGAAAGCATTAATACATCACTTTAGAGGCAACATAGAAAGGTCAACAATGAAGAAGTAACCAGAAAATCACAAAAAGAAAGGGGTGAGAAGATACTTAGGTGTCTACACACAGAGAGATAGCTAACAGGACAGCTTCGGTCTGGTGAACATAGCTCTTTCAGTTTAAGTAGAAATATAACTCATCCATGGCTTTGAGTAAAAAC
Source organism: Onychomys torridus (assembly GCF_903995425.1). Classification (NCBI taxonomy): domain Eukaryota; kingdom Metazoa; phylum Chordata; class Mammalia; order Rodentia; family Cricetidae; genus Onychomys; species Onychomys torridus. Next base: position 43,424,375 of record NC_050456.1, read on the forward strand.
AACAAATATGCAGTAATGGGGACCTACAGCCTGTTCAAAATAAGTAGAATTTTGGCTTGGTCTTTAGGACTAGAGGAGGCTTCTCTGTTAAGACAATGGCCACCTCTCTATAATGGCATAAATTTATACACAGAAACTAAGTGTTGTGATATTTATTTTTGTAGGGTTTTTTTTTTCCATATTTGCTCTTTAGGTCCCTATCCAGAGTAGACCAAAGTAAAAATTAGTTGTTAGTAAGAGAAAATCAGGTTTAAGTGCATCAGTTGGATGAGACACAGTGAGGAATTGATACCAAATGCATGAAGCAGAACAAATGTAGAAAATGTGTATTTCAGATTTAAACAAGTTTAGGTGTGTTGACAGAATGCTGTCATAAATTTGCAGGCCGCAGAGAACTTACATAGTGACTAGAGAACATGAAAGGCCCTGGAGCATAGGCTTTTATTAAGCACCATGGTATTTTTTCTGGGCCTGTGGATTTACTGGTTTAGAGGAAACACCCATAAATAAGACTTACCTACACAACTGTGGTGTTGAGCATTAGCTTCTAGGATGGTCGGTAGTTATAAGGTATGTTGGAGTCAGGGCCAATGGGATGAAGAAGAAATAGGCTACATAGCAAGCTACCACACAGCAAGAGCTAAGTTTTAATTAGGTCAAAGGTGTCACAGAAAGATACTGGAGACACTGACTTAATGATAACAAATTTTCAACACTTAACTTTTGGGTAAATACAGAAGAAGAGAGAGGCTGTGGTAGAGAGAAGAACAAAGACTTACTTGCTCATTTAAGAGTCACATCTGGATTCAGATCTCTTTATGAAGCTCAACAGAAAGTGGAGAATACCCTTCCTTTAACACTGTATAAACCTGTAAATGTAAATTGTGAAGGTAAATGACTGTGTAATAAATCCAATGTCTCCAGACTTCCAAGTGGCCTAGTTGCTCAGTAGATGCAACCTTTTGCAAAAGACTCTTGATCATTGGTTTTTGTGTCTGTGTATGCACATGTGGGTGGTCATGAGCATGAGGAGGCCAGAAGTCAATATCTGGCATCTTCCTCAATAGTTCTTTGCCTTATTTTTTTAAGACAGAGTCTCTCTGAATGTGGAGTTCTCTGATTTGGCTAGACTAGCTACTAGCAACCCCTTATGCATGCACACACACAAACGAACTTTGGGAGTAAGTTAATCAGATAAAAATGTAATGATCTTTAGCAGCCATGTAAACAGCCAAGAGTACAGAGCACAGCTATAATCTCAGCATTGGACAAGCAGAGACAGGGATCCAAAAAAAAAAAAAAAAGGTCTTCACACTTACATAACATGTTCTTTATCCATGGAGCCATCTCAGGATCTGTGAGAGATGCTGCTCAAAATATGAAGTATAGAGCAACTAAAGAAGACACCCAACATCAATCTCTGCCATCCACATACAGTTGTATGTGCACCCTTACTATACGTGAATATGTATACAAGACACACACAAATATACCCAGCAAAACTTTCAGTCATCATAGGAGTGAACAAGACCTTCCAAGACAAAACCAGATTTAAACAATACTTATCCACAAACCCAACCCTACAGAAAGCACTAGAAGAAAAATTCCAACCTAAGGAATGCAGATACACCCATGAAAACACAGACAATAGATAACACCACAGCAGTAAACCCCAAACAAACTACCACCAAAAAATAAAAATAATAACAGGAACGAACAATCACTGGTCATTAATATCCCTTAATATTAAAGGAATTAATTCACCTATAAAAAGACACAGACTAACAGAATGGATACGAAAACAGGACCCATCTTTCTGCTGCATACAAAAAACACACCTCAAATTCAAAGACAGACACCTCCTAAGAATAAAATGCTGGAAAAAGACTTTCCAATCAAATGGTCTTAAGAAGCAAGCCATCCTAATATCCAGCAAAATAGACTTCAAACTAAAATCAATAAAAAGAGATGATGAAGGACATTACATACTCAACACACACACACACACACACACACACACACACACACACACACACTTCAGCAGTAAATTAATCAGATGAAAATCAGTTTTTCACACAAGACCTGCGCAAACCCAAGCCAGATCAAATCCCAGTAGAGAGAGTTGAACTAGGCACAAATTTCCACTCCTAGTCAAGGAGCTACAGGCAATTCTTAGTGGCTGGAGGAGAAAGGGTCAGTCTTCTCTAAGAATGTGCCCGCTCTAAGAATACCGCTATCATGCTTCAGTGGAAGTCCACACATCCAAGAACATTTGGGCAGCATAAATTGTCCTTGATGGGGATAAAAAAAAAAAAGGACACAAAAGATGGGTGGGAAGGTAAAGGTAGATCTGGGAAGAGTAAGGAGAAAGAAGGTGAATATGATCCACACATGTACAAAATTCTCCAGGAATTATTATATATGCACATTTATCTGATGTTTTAGAAGCATATTTGGAAATGTCCAGACACTAACTGACTCATGCATTCAAGAAAGTAAGAAATCCTTTATTTCTATCCCGCTTTTGCTCACCCAAAGCTAAATACAATTTTTTTTTTTATTAATGAAACTTAACTGTGGAAATAGGACACTGCCAACTGTCTTCTACCTTTTTTATTAAAAAGAAAGATTTAACAGCTATCATCCATACAAAAACACACAGAGGTTACATAAGCTTCTGAATGTAAGCTGTCTGGGTACCTTTCATCAACACAATGGATAGATCATTGCCTCGGAAACAAGAACTCTGTTCACCAGTCTTTTCCCAGATGTTTTCCTGGCACCGTGAAGAAGGATCTCACTACAGAAGAGCCCCAGAACAAGTTCCAGAGATTTTACTGTCTCCATGCGGCTGCTGGTCATTCTAAGTCATTTGGCTTTTCAAACAATCTTTTCTCTAACAGTGCATTCTGGCTCAAACGGACCTTCTCTTTATCTCCTCTTCACTTCAAAACTGATCCTCCTGTGGTCATGTGGTCATGGGAAGAGACATCAGGATGAAAAACTTGTACCAACCTTCAGGAAAACAACTAGTTGGAAAGAGTGAGACCAATGGCCTTGTATTCTTTGACTAAGTTATTTTAGTCTTAAGAATACATTGTAAGGAACTATATCTAAGTTGTAAGTTTTATGTATAAAGATGGTCACCAGGGCTGGGCAGTAGTGGCACACACCTTTAATCCCAGCACTTGGGAGGCAGAAACAGGAGGATCTCTGTGCGTTCGAAGAACATTCCACCCAAACAAAAAAGAATATTCCTTCTTCTCAGAACCCCATGGAACCTTCTCTAAAATCGACCACATACTTGGCCACAAAGCAAATCTCAACAGATACAAAATAATTGGAATAACCTCCTGTATTCTATCAGAACACCATGGTTTAAAGTTAGCTTTCAACAACAGAAAAAACTACAGAAACCCTACATCTCATGGAAACTGAATAGTGCTCAACTGAATCACCAATGGGTTAAGGAAGAAATAAAGAAAGAAATTAAAGACCTCATAGAGATCAATGAAAATGAATACAACACATACCCAAACTTATGGGACACTAAGAAAGCAGTGTTAAGAGGGAAATTCATAGCACTAAATGCCCACATAAAGAAGCTGGAGAAATCTCACGCTAGTGACTTGACAGCACACCTGAAAGCCCTTGAACAGGAAGAAGCAAAGTCTCCCAGGAGGAACAGATGCCAGGAAATTATCAAATTGAGAGCTGAAATCAATAAAATAAAAATATAGAGAACAATACAAAGGATTAATGAAACAAAGAGTTGGTTCTTTGAGAAGATCAACAAGATAGACAAGCCCTTATCCAAACTAACCAAAAGACAGAGAGAGAGCATCCAAATTAACAAAATCAGAAATGAAAAGGGGAACATAACAACAGACAATGAGGAAATCCAGAGAATCATCAGGTCATACTTCAAAAACCTCTAATCCACAAAACTGGAAAATCTAAAAGAAATGGATAATTTTCTGGATAGGTACTACATACCTAAGTTAAATCAAGACCAGATAAACCATTTAAATAGTCCAATAACCCCCAAGGAAATAGAATCAGTCATTAAAAGTCTCCCAACCAAAAAAAGCCCAGGACCAGATGGTTTCAGTGCAGAATTCTACCAGATCTTCAAAGAAGACTTAATACCAATACTCTTTAAATTGTTCCACACAATAGAAGCAGAAGATATATTACTAAACTCCTTCTATGAGGCTATAATTGCCCTGATTCCTAAACCAAACAAAGATGCAACAAAGAAAGAGAACTACAAACTGGTCTCCCTCATGAACTTTGATGCAAAAATACTCAATAAAATACTGGCAAACAGACTCCAAGAACACATCAAAACAATTGTCCACCATGATCAAGTAGGCTTCATCCCAGGGATGCAAGGGTGGTTCAACATATGAAAGTCCGTCAATGTACTACACCATATAAACAAACTCAAAGAAAAAAACCACATGATCATCTCACTAGATGCAGAAAAGGTATTTGACAAAATCCAACACCCCTTCATGATAAAGGTCTTGGAGCGATCAGGAATACAGGGAACATACCTAAACATAATAAAGGCAATCTACAGCAAGCCAACAGCCAACATCAAATTAAATGGAGAGAAATTCAAAGCAATACCACTAAAATCAGGAACAAGGCAAGGCTGACCCCTCTCCCCATACTTATTCAATATAGTACTTGAATTTCTAGCCAGAGCTATAAGACAACATAAGGAGATTAAGGGGATACAAATTGGAAAGGAAGAAGTCAAGCTTTCCCTATTTGCAGATGACATGATAGTATACATGAGTGACCCCAAAAATTCAACCAAGGAACTGATACAGCTAATAAAAACCTAAAGCAACATTGCAGGATACAAGATCAACTCAAAAAAACAGTAGCCCTCCTATATACAGTAGACAAACAGGCTGAGAAGGAAATCAGAGATACATCACCCTTTACAATAGCCACAAATGTTATAAAATATCTTGGGGTTACTCTAACTAAGCATGTGAAGGACCTTTATGACAAGAACTTTAAGTCCCTGGAAAAAGAAATTGAAGAAGATGTCAGAAAATGGAAAGATCTCCCATGCTCATGAATAGGCAGGATTAACATAGTAAAAATGGCGATCTTACCAAAAGCAATCTACAGATTCAATGCAATCCCCATCAAATTACCAACACAATTCTTCACAGAACTGGAAAGAATAATACTCAACTTCATATGGAAAAACAAAACACCCATTACAGCCAAAAGAATCCGGTACAATAAAACAACCTCTAAAGGCATTACCATCCCCAACCTCAAGCTCTACTACAGAGCTACCGTAATAAAAACAGCTTGGTACTGGCATAAAAACCAACAGGTGGACCAATGGAATTGAAATGAAGACCCTGACATTAACCCGCACACCTATGAACATATAATTTTTGACAAAGAAGCCAAAAATATATGATGGAAAAAAAGAAAGCATCTTCAACAAATGGTGCTGGCATAACTGGATGTCAATGTATAGAAGGTTGCAAATAGATCCATATCTGTCACCATGCACAAAACTTAAGTCCAAGTGGATCAAAGATCTCAACATAAATCCAGTTACTCTGAACCTGATAGAAGAGAAGTAGGAAGTACTCTTGAATGCATTGGCACCGGAGATCACTTTCTAAATATAATACCAGTAGCACAGACACTGAGAGAAACAATCAATCAATGGGATCTGTTGAAAGTGAGAAGCTTTTGTAGAGCAAAGGACATGGTCAACAAGACAAAGTGACAGCCTACAGAATGGGAAAAGGTCTTCACCAACCCCACATCTGACAGAGGGCTGATATCCAGAATATATAAAGAACTCAAGAAATTAGACATCAAATGCCCAACAGTCCAATTAAGAAATGGACTATAGAACTAAACAGAGAATTCTCCACAGAGGAAGTTCAAATGGCTGAAAGACATTTAAGGTATTGCTCAACATCCCTAATTATCCAGGAAATGCAAATCAAAACGACTCTGAGATAGCACCTTATACCTGTCAGAGTGGTTAAGATCAAAAACACAGAAGACAGCTTATGCTGGAGAGGATATGGAGCAAGGGGAACTTTCCTCCACTGCTGGTGGGAATGCAAGTTTGTACAGCCACTTTGGAAATCAATATGGCACTTCCTTAGAAAATTGGGAATATGTCTTCCCCAAGACCCAGCTATAGCACTCTTGGGCATATACCCAAGGAATGCTCAATCATACCACAAGGGCATTTGCTCAGCTATGTTCATATCAGCATTGTTTGTAATAGCCAGAACCTGGAAACAACCTAGATGCCCTTCAACTGAAGAATGGATAAAGAAAATATGGTACATATACACAGTGGAGTACTACTCAGCAGAGAAAAACAATGTCATCATGAAGTTTGCAGGCAAATGGATGGATCTAGAAAAAATCATCCTGAGTGAGGTAACCCAGACTCCGAAGGACAAACATGGTATGTACTCACTCATAGGAGGATACTAGATGTAAAACGAAGATGGCTAGACTTCTACACAACTTCAGGGAAGCTACCTAGAAAACGGGACCCTAGGAAAGACCCAGGGATCACCCAATGACAGAGAAATGGATGGGATCTACATGAACAACCTGGAGGACAGTGGGAGTAATGAAGGGCAAGGTTTGAGGGAAAGAAAGCTTAGGGGAGCAGGAGATCCCAGCTGGATCAAGGACAGAAAGGGAGAGAACGAGGAATAACAGACCATGATAAATGAAGATCACATGAGAACAGGAATAGGCAGAGTGATCGAGAAGTCCCCAGAAATCCACAAGTGTATTGCCTCTGTAGACTGCTGGCAATGGTCAAGAGAAAGCCTGATCTGACCTAGTCTGGTGATCAGATGACTAAACACCTTAACAGTCGTCTTGGAACTCTCATCTAATAACTGATGGAAGTGGATGCAGAGATCCTCAGCCAGGCCCCAGGTGGAGCTCCAGGTGTCCAACTGTCGAGAAAGAGGAGGGACTGCAAGAGAGTGAATTGTTGAATCCAAGATTGCAAAAAGCACAGGGACAAATAGCCAATTGAATGGAAGCACATGAAATATGAACCAAAAGCTGAGGAGCCCCCAGCTGGATCAGGCCCTCTGGATAAGTGAGACAATTGAATAGCTTGAACTGTTTGGGAGGCATCCAGGCTGTGGGACTGGGACCTGTCCTTAGTGCATGAGCTGGCTGTTTGAAACCTTGGGCTTACACAGGGACACTTTACTCAGCCTGGAAGGAGGGGACTGGACCTGCCTGTACTGAATCCACCACCTTTAAATGAATCAGGGAGTCTTGGCCCTGGAGGAGATGAGAATGGAGGTGAGGGCATGGGGAGAAGTTGGGGGTCGGGGCAGGAAGGGGGAGGACGGGCGAACCCATGGCTCATGTGTAAAATTAAAACACAAATATAATAATAATAATAATAATAATAATAAGAAGAAGAAGAAGAAGAAGAAGAAGAAGAAGAAGAAGAAACCAGTCATTTAAAATAATAAAGCATTATATATACTGTTTGGAAGGAGTATAGTGGATGATCCACCTTGGCTCCCTTCCTCATCTCTTTCCCTCAACCCACCCCTTCAAAGCTCACCAAACACAGCCTCATGTCAGGTCTCCTCTCTGCAATGCCAGGAATCATCCGGGAGCGTTTTACCCATTAAACCTGGGTTTTCCTGATTCATTCTAATTTGGTTTGTTATGAGGGCAGAGAGGCCTTCAGGAGGCTTAAAACTTATTAAAGCATACACATACATGCATGCATGCATACATACATACATACATATATTCAAAGCCCACCACCTCACAACAAAAAGATTTCTGCCATGTTACTTCCTTAAGACTTTACTCTCTGGATTTGAAACTGAGACTACAAATCTAAAACATACCAGAATGTAAGATATGGTGACACCTTTAAGGGTGTGGGAAAGTGCAAAACAATGAAACAGGAACTTTGATCTGCATATTCCTGCCTGTCAATTTACCTTCTTGGCTTCTTCTTACAAAGGTGCTTATTACCAGACTCCTGCATGTGGGGTGCTTCTCACCATTCGTAAACCACTTAATCAGGCCTTTCTACATGCATGTGAAGTTTAATGTAAGAAATGGATGCCTGGCCCTTTGCTCTTGTCAGAATGAACTCCCTGTTCCCTGGTGATGGCTTAGTCACTCAGCGCCTTCTTTCATCTCTATTGGTCCTATCCAATACAATAAGGTAAAGAAAAAATCAGAAGGTACATGGATTAGAAAGAAGTAACACTGATCCTATTTGCAGGTGACATGACTGAGCACAAAGAGAATCCCGAGGATGCTATAGAAATATGTCTAGAACTAATCTCATTAGCAAGGCCGTGGAATAGAAGACAAATTTACAAAAATCATTTCTATACACTAGCAATAAAACATGAAACTTAAATTAAGACTATGACTTCATTTGCAATCTTTCAAATAGAAGACAGGAACTGGGCTGGAGAGATGGCTCAGTGGTTAAGAGCACTGACTGCTCTTTCAGAGGTCCTGAGTTCAATTCTCAGCACCCACATGGTGGATCACAACCATCCAAAATAGGAGCTGATGCTCTCTTCTGTCATTCAAGCATTCATGCAAATAGAGCACTCATCTACATAAAGTACATGAATAAACGAATCTTTTAAAAAATACAGGAATTTAGCTATAAAAAAGAAAGCATGTATAGCACTTACATTTCAAAAATGATTCCATTTTAGTTTAAAATCTTTTTTAAACTAAATAGACTAATTGTGTTCATGGATTGGAAGCCTCAACATAGTAAAAATGTCAGATCTCAATTTTATATATAGGTTTAGTATATGATATCTATCAAAATCTCAGTGACATTTTTAGAACAAATACAAATAAGATGATATTAAAATTTACATGGGAAAGCAGGGGAGTACAGATAGTCAAAACAACTTAGAAAAATGAGAATAGGTAGAAAGAAATTAATCTATTAATCTCAAATCTTACTATATAACTCCAATAATCAAGATCATGTAGAATTGGCAGGCAAACATATAAATAAATGGACAGACTAATATATCAAGCTAATTATCTCTAAAGGTTACAAAAATAATTCAGTGAAGGAAGGGTAAACTTTCCACAAATGGTTCTAAAGATTCAGACATTTGGTGGCAAAGAAATAAATGGCAAACTTTTACAAAACCTGACTCAAAATGGACCATAGATTTTATTGCAGATCATAGGCAAAAAAAAAAAAAATCAAAAAAAAAACTTCTAGATCTGAGTTCATGAGTTCATTAAACATTCATAGGCATGATTAGAAAATATTTTTCAGCTTACAGATTAGACTTAATAACAGTTAAATACTTCTGCTTTCTCAAAGGCCCTGAGACAACCAAAGGGACTGAGGCTGAGCTCTAGGGTTCATCCTCAGCACCATCCAGCCAACAAAAAGTTCATATTTAAAATGCATAATACATGCATGGATCACCCAAACCTCCTTCAACTAGTTTGTGCCCTGCCAGGATGTACTCTTGACCATTAGTTATACCACTGAGGATTGGGGAAGTCCTTTATGTCCACACATTTTTGTTGTTGTTGTTGTTCCATGAGTCAACATTCCTTGAAATACAAGCTGTGGAATATGGACCACCAATGTTTCCACTTAGAAATATGAGGATGTTTCTTCCCATAATCAATGCTTTCTGTACTCCACTCATTACCTGTGTTCTAAGCCATTCACATCATCTGTATGCCACTTAGCTTTCTGTTCTGAAGTCTAAATACTCTGAAAGAAAAAGCACTTTTTTTTTTTTACTTTTTTGTTTGCTTCTGTGTGACTCACCCTTGCAAATCATAGTGGTTCTGTCAAATAAAAATTGAATTAATGCATGTTCTTAAAATAAGACATTTCAGTAATTATAGGAGATTAAAGATCTTACAGTTATACATTCAAAAGTTTGAATATTATATAATGCTATTACCGTATAAAATTATCAGAGATAAAATGCTAGTTAAGCACATTGAAACAAAAAGCAGAAATAAAAAAAATTAAATACCTGGAGTAACAGCCAATGTCTCTAAATGCTAATGAGTCAACTCTCTTTAAATCAGTTCAAGTTCCTTCCTACAAAGATGATCCTCCAAAAAGATGATCTCTTGCCAACATGTTAAAAGATAGTGATAATTTCTTCCTAACTTTCTAAGAAGTTCATGATGCAGATCAACAAACATTGACTGAAAATAAAATAGTATGTATGTCTGAAGCCTGATAGTTAAACCATGAACTTTAGACCAACACCTGTAGAGCCTCCATGGGACAGGAATAGGCCCTCTGTATAAGCTAGACAGTTGTATACCTTGATCTGCTTAAGGGGCCCCTGGCAGTAGGATCAGGATCCATTCCTGGAGTATGAGCAGGCTTTTTGGAGCCTGTTACCTGTTATGGGACACTTTGCACAGCCTTGATGCAGTGGGAGGGGCTTGAACCTGCCTCAACTGAATGTACCAGGCTCTGCTGACTCCCTATGAGAAGCCTTACTTTTTTGGACAAGGGAATGGGGGATGGGGAGAGGAGAGGTTAGGGGTGGGAGGAAGGAAGAGGGGGGTCTGTGGTTGGTATGTAAAATGAATAAAGAAGTTTTTAATAAAAAATGATTTAAAAACTTCTCTAAAGAGTATATTGTAACACAGCCATGTCTCCTGTTGTAGAAAAACAGAAGATCTTTTTATTTAGTTTGACTTAAAAAAAAAAAAATCTACCAGAGAAAGCACAACCTGCTGGAGAATGTAGCTTTTCCAAAGAACAGAGGAGCTGATGGAAGGTTTGAAAACCTGCTGAGGCCCCAGCACTGACTTCCTTGGGTTGCAAGGAATGGACCTTCCCTAGATGTTCATCTTTGATCTTAAGGTGCTCATATCTGGGGCTGGAGAGATGGCTCCGAGATTAAAGGGTACTAGCTGCTCTTGCACAGAACCAGGGTTTGATTCCCAGCACCCCATAGAGACATATAACCACATGTAACTACAGTTTCAAAGGAGTACAACACCCTCTATGGCTTGTGCAGACACCAGGTACACATGCAGTGTATAAACATATGTGCAGGTAAACACTTATAAAATAAGTCTTGTTTTTTAAAAAAAAGTGATTAAATTTGAAGCTTCTTGGGATTTAATTTTCTTTCCATTCAAGTAAGTTCACCCCATATTCCTTTTTCTTTTGTGACTAATGAAGTCTTGAGATTAAAGTATTTGGAACTGCCACTATTTCAACACCAAGCAGCCATATTTAGTGAGTAGCTGAAGTGAGATTCTAGGAAGAGCCCAACATGATAAGCACTGAGGTACTGTAGAATACTATTTTAAAATGTGTTACATTTGTTTGTGTTGTGAAACATTTGTTTAATAGTGCAAAGATGTGCTGCATTCTTTTATGTTGCATTTGTTTAACTCTGTAAAGCTGTGTTACTTTGCCTTTCTAAAACACCTGATGGTCTAATAAAGAGCTTAATAGCCAGTAGCAAGGCAGGAGAAAGGATAGGCGGGGCTGTCAGGCAGAGAGAATAAATAGAAGGGGAAATCTGGGAAGAAGAGAGAGCAACGACTGAGAGGAGGACCCAAGGGGCCAGCCACCCAGTTACACAACCAGCAATGGAGAAAGAAGGAAAGAAGGAAGGGAGGGAGGGAGGAAGGAAGGAAGGAAGGAAGGAAGGAAGGAAGGAAGGAAGGAAGGAAGAAAGGAAGGGAGGGAGGAAGGGAGGGAGGGAGGGAAAAAGATAAAAGTCCAAAGGCAAAAGGTAGACAGGCTAATTTAGGTTAAGAAAAGCTTAGAAGAAACAGGCCAAGATAAGGTTGGGCATTTACAATTAAGAATAAGCCTTCACGTGTAATTTATTTGGGAAATGGGTGGTAGGCCCCCCAAAGAATAAAAAAAAAGCAAAAACAACCAAAACACCAAGGAGCTTAGTTTTTTTCAAGGGAACACTTCAAAGAGACATTTCATCTTAACTCTTCCTCCAAAAACTTACTAAAATGTATGAAAGTTCATACTTGAATAGCTCATAAATCCATTAGCTGTCAATACAGGGCTAAAAAAATAGGTGGAGGCAAAAGGGGACAAGATGTTTACTATCCTCTTAATGAGTTGTATTCCAGTACAAAGTTCCCCAAAGAAGAGACAGAAAGGGGCACTGAAGATTCCTAAGATCATTAGTCATCAAGAAAACACACTTTTAAACAAGATACTGTTATAGACTCACAGGAATGTATAACAATAGAAAATACTGATATTAGGTATTAGTGGGGAAACTTGATCCATTGCATGTTGACAGTGCAAACATGAAACGCACAGACAATTGGAAAACTATTCAGTATTCTTGTAATAAAGCCCCCACATACTACCAAAGGCATTCTATCATAGAGTGGTTCCACTCTTACATATCTACCTGAGGCAAATGACAGCATATATCCACATAAATGTTCAGAGGAACATTACACATAACCCCCTAAACAAAACCTGGACCCAATAACACTATGTAGCAATTGGTGAAAAAATGGACTATAGCTGTGTATTAAAATGTTACACAGTGGTAAAAATGAACTATGCATGCATCTAACATCAATTAACCCTCAAAAAATATTTTATGTAAAAGAAGTTAGATAAAATGTTTATGTGTTGGTTATATCATTCTTATTTTGCTCAGACAGAGTCTTATTATGTTGTCCTAGATGGTCTGGAACTCACTATATAGAAGTCACAAAGATCCTAATTCTGTCTTCTGAGTGCTGGGATTAAAGCATGTGCCACCATGCCCACTGTATTTGTGTGTTCAAGGAAAATTTTTAGTAAACACAAATCTGTAGAAACAGAAAGCAGACCAATCATATCTCAGGGCATGGACATGAAGACTGACAACAGATTGATGTGAAAACCCATTTTGGATTAACTGAAAAAAGAATCATGATGGTTATACATGATATGCATTCACTGAAAATAATGGAATTCTCTACTTAGAGTGAGATAGTTTTGCCATTTAAAAGTCACTTCTTGGGAATCATTTGTTAAAGCCTTTGTAATGAAGGTATCTCTGGTAGATATGTGCACCTGGCTTTGATGCTGCAAACTAATTTGCAAACAAACTGTTAATCACTGTCAGGACTAAGAGAGGCAGATTCCTGGAGTCACCTTCTTCATGAAGGAATGAGACTGGGGACTTATCGGTGGGGCTTATGAGTTGGCACATGAGCTTTTGTTTTGTTTCACTGCTGTGAGATGTTCACATGTATAATTATGTGTTGGCAGGCAGAGGTAGAAAGAAGTGAACACGAGCAGGGTTATGCACGACTTCTTGCACTGACCTGCACAGGCACACCCACCACTGTCTGTTGTGCATGTTCTCTTCCCAAAGGCTTTTAATGAGTCAGTCAGAGCTCTGTACAATAAAGAGAGACACAGGAACAGGAAGGGCAGGCTCTTGGCACAGTTTGACCATAGAATCCCACTTTCAAAATAATTACAATGCATCCATTGAAAGCATTTTTGCTAACATTTATTGGATCCCTTACAGTTTCAGCTATAATGGATTGGGAGCTATCATTTACAATGTGAGAAATTTATGGCTGAAAAAAAATTATCCTCCCAAAATAAAAGTTCACTCATCCATTTTTTTTTTTTTTTTTTTTGCACATGAAAGAAGCCAGTGTGACAATGGGAAAACTACTATTCAATGTGAAGATTGAAATTATTCTGTAAGGGCTCCCAGTGAGCTGGAGGCTATAGCACTGCAGTGAGGGCTATTGCTTCATCATAACTGACTGCAGGTGTGCTCTGCTCAGACAGGTGGGAAAAGACCATGACCGTGGGGTATGTACATTACCCACAAGCTGAAAATGATGGACACTTTGGCTCTGCTGTGCTGTTGCCCCAGCTGCTGGTGGTGATTCCTGGTACTATTTCTTCCTTTCCTTTTAAAATTTTTTTCTTTTTCTTTTTTTTTATTATTAAGAAATTTTCTATTCATTTTACATACCAACCACAGATTCCCCTCTGCTGTGGATATCACTCTGTATAAATAAACTGCTGATTGGCCAGTAGCCAGGCAGGAAGTACAGGTGGGACAAGCAGAGAAGAGAATTCTGGGAACAGGAAGGCTGAGTCAGAGAGACACTGCCAGCCACCACCATGACAATCAAGACGTAAGGTACCGGTAAGCCACAAGTCACGTGGCAACTTATAGACTAATAGAAATGGGTTAATTTAAGATATAAGAACTAGATAGCAAGAAGCCTGCTGTGGCCATACAGTTTGTAAGCAATATAAGTCTCTGTGTGTTTACTTGGTTGGGTCTGAGCCGCTGTGGGACTGGTAGGTGAGAGAGATTTGCCCTGACTGTGGGCCAGGCAGAACCAGAAAAACTCTAGCTACACCCCTCTCCTCCTTCTTCCTGCCCCCAAGCCTTCCCCCCCTCCCGACACATCCCCTATTTCCCCCTCCTCCAAGGCAAGGCCTCCTATGGGGAGTCAGCAAAGCCTGACTCAGTTGAGGCAGGTCCAAATCCCTTTCCCTGCACAAAAGCTATGTAAGATATCCCACCATAAGCACTGGGCTCCAAAAAGCCCACTCATGCATCAGGGATGGATCCTGATCTTACTGCCAGGGGGCCCCCTTAAGCAGATCGAGCTATCCCACTAGTTTGGCTTGGTTGTCTCTGTACGTTTCCCCATCATGATCTTGATGCCCCTTGCTCATAGAATCCCTCTTCTCTCTCTTTGGCTGGACCCCTGGAGCTCAGCCTGTGCTTAGCTGTGGATCTTTACATTTGCTTCTATCAGTTACTGGAAAAAAAGGCTCTATGATAACAGTTAGGGTATTCACCAATCTGGTCATTGGGGTAGGCCAGCTCAGGCACTCTCTCCACTATCGCTAGTTGTCTAAGCTGGGGTCATCCTGTGGATTCCTGGGAACTTCCCTAGCACCTGTTTCTCCCTATTCTCCTGATGTCTCCTTCTATCATGGCATCTCTTTCCTTGTTCTCCTACTCTGTCCCTGTTCCAGCTTGACCATCCTGTTCCCTTATGTTTTCATCCCCCATCCCCTACCCTCCATTGCCCCCCATCACCGCCAGTTTACTGATGGAGATCTCATCTATTTCCCCTTCCCAGGGTGATTCATGCATCCCTCTTAGGGTTTTCCTTCTTAGCTAGCTTCTCTGGAGCTGTAGGTTGTAGTCTGATTGTCCTTTGCTTTACATCTAGTAACCACTTATGAGTGAGTACATACCATGTTTGTCCTTCTGAGTCTGGATTATCTTACTCAGGATGATATTTTCTAGTTCTATCCATTTGCCTGCAAATTTCATGATGTGATTGTTTTTTACTGCTGAGTAGTATTTCTAGAAACATTCTCAGGGACCATCTTCAGAATAAGCCAACCACTGACTCCATCATGGGCAAATCACTGACCATACCAACGCTTTTATTATTTGAAAATAGAAACCAAGATACATTTGGTCTAAATTAAGGTTCTCAACCTCAGCCCCTTAGACTCATAGGGCTGGATAGTCACTAGGGTTAAGGCTGTCCTGCATACTGCAGGATACTCAGCGGCTCCCAACAGATGCCAGTAACACTCCAGTCCCCTCTGTAACCAAAATGTGCTCCAAGAAAATGCAACATATCTCCTAGGAGGAAAAAAACAAAAACCTAAGAGTATTGATGGAAAACTCAAACTGCTTGAAATAGCCAAAAGAATGTATAGAGTTTGAAGAAGTATAATGTTTTTTACTGTTGGGTTGTTCAGCTAACTATATACCTGTTGTTACGCAGGACATTCAACGTGAAAATCTTAGAGGAAGAAGAAAAAGGCTACATTATGCTGTCAACAAACTCCAGCGCCAAGTACACTGAATGGTGGCGATGTCAACTGGATGAGAGATTAAGTCTCATTACATGCCTGATACTCACCAGAGCTAAACAAATAGCCTTTATTTTGAAATTAAAGAAACATATCCAAAAACAGAATCTAAAATTTATACCCAAAAGGTATTACCAGGTTTTAATATGCGTGTGTGTGCACATGCATGTACACATACATATATTTATATGTGAAATGTGTGTGTGTGTGTGTGTGTGTGTGTGTGTGTGTGTGTGTGTGTGTTTATTCAGTCCATAAAAGTGAAAAGGCATATATTTGGTAAGTTTGATGACCATTATTGCATTATTGGCTGCTATACATAACAATCCCTTGAACAAAGTGAATTAACATTGTGTTCTAATAGCTTGCTAGTCACACCATTGATGAGGGTGTGACAAAATGGCCAACCCTCAAATGAAATGCTGGTCAGATTAAGTCAACAGCCATCTCTTGGTCATGTATACTCTCAGCCCGGAGAACGGAGGACACTCAGCATGGAGGCCTGCAATAGGCTTGCACTGAGGAAAGGATCAAGCT
Source organism: Onychomys torridus (assembly GCF_903995425.1). NCBI lineage: Eukaryota > Metazoa > Chordata > Mammalia > Rodentia > Cricetidae > Onychomys > Onychomys torridus. The sequence continues at coordinate 43,440,822 of NC_050456.1, forward strand.
TTTAAGAGGCTGGCTTTGCGGCAACAAGAGGCCATAGAGAATTTGGGGTCTCAAGGGGGACTGCAACAGGCTTGAGGACAGCTAAGGTGTAGATGACTGTCAGGCTGAGAATGGGTGAAGCGTGGTTCACCCACCTGGTAAGAAGCTTGCCAGATTGGAGGTGCACTCCTCTGAGGGATGGGGCAGAGTGGAACGCATATTATCAGGAGCAAGAGAGGCTATACTTGTTTTTGAGTTCCTACATGGAACAAAGTTATCAAGGCAGAATGTAGAATGAAAGGCATTATGCTGCACAGTCTCAGACAGTTGTGATTTATGATATTGCCTTCATCTTGAATGCAAAGAGAAGACCAAGCAATTGACTCCTTCCTGAGGGACTTATGGGTACTAATGCTTTGCAAATTAAAGTCTTCCGTCAAAACTGTTAATTTCAGCAACTGGAATTAAACTTCTAAACACTGCAGGCTACTGTGGAAGAAGAGAAAACACAATCATTTCTTTTAAGCTCATGTCTACATCATCTGAGAGCCTGGTCCTGAGTTTGGTGCTTCTGTGAGGTTTCTCCACACAGATCACCATGAAGAGGGAAATGAAGGAGGCAATACTGAAACACTCCCTATCTCTAAACAGGCAGGCCATGCACTGGGGTCTACCTTTACATTATTTTCTGCCTCAGGAGCTTCAGAAAAATGCAACATCCCAAATGTCTGTAATCAGATTGCTTTCTGGAAATGCCTTCAACTCCCAGAGTCCCCCAAGTACTTTTAACATTTATTTTATTTCTATAATTGCTGATATATAATAGCTAAGTTTCAACTAGATCTGAGAATCAATTGGAGTATTAAAACAATAGATAAATAAAGAGCAAAAGCTTGATCCAGCATCAGAGATATGATTTTGAAAACTATTCTGACAGTTTCGATCTAGGTAAGAGTTAGGAAAGGCTGTTCATCATCAATAGCCTAAAACCTTGTTTTTCCAATGGGCCTGACAAGAGATATAAAAGTAAATAAAAGTAGCTTGAGTTCATCTGACGGTTCTACTTGTCCATCCATCCACCCACCCTTCCATCCATCCACCCATCCACCCACCCATCCATCCATCCATCCATCCATCCATCCATCCATCCATCCATCCATCTGCAGCATATAAAATAACAAGAATCTCAGTTCCATACCAACAGTGAATCAATGGAATAACTAAAATAGCTATGAAAGCACAGCAGACAGAATCTTGACAGATAGACAGACATCTTCCAGATGTAGAATAGTGGTCCCTGTGTCACATTAAAGATAACACATTAAACTATCAGCCTTGGTTTTATGTTCTATTATGTGCTTATAAAATTTGCTTAAATAATTTACATGAGAGACCTACATTAATTCAACATCTAGTTCTCTCTCTCTCTCTCTCTCTCTCTCTCTCTCTCTCTCTCTCTTATGCTTCATCTTGAACTTTGGGATTTTATTTTGTAACTACAAATTTTAAATTATAACAAATTCTATAAGCATCCAAACCCTATGTATGTGTCAGGAATCTCATAAGATACTGCAACACTGGCAATGAAAATAGTACCGCTCTCTGGAAAATTTATATTTAATTTAATAAAATCAGGGTTACTTTTCGTGTAGCTGATGTGTTAATACATTTTAATGCATTCTCTGAAGTATAAGAAGGAAAGGTGTGTGTGTGAGAGAGAGGTGGGGAGAGAGTTGTGGGGGGTATTGAGTGTGTCTGAGCAAACTTTGAACTTCTCCAGTTTTCTCTATGCATACAGGGAGAGAACTTGGAGCTTTATTCAGGGCTGAGTGTCAGTGCATGTTATTAATATTTATGGCTCCTTCTCAGTAAGTCCGAAATCTACTCTTGCACGCTAAGAAAAATCAATGGAAGCTCCATATAGCCCACTCTATCCTCTAAGACACTTTCACTCTATTATTTCATTTGGTCTGTTCCCAACCTACTTTGGGATACTCAAAAAGTGAAGTACAATCCGGTAAGCAAAAGTAAGAGACCTCTAACATGTCAACCAGTGCCAAGTTTCTTATTTTCAGCTGATGTCCAAAAAAGCCATCATCTCCCAAATCCCTACCTCCTGTGCCTCCACTTTGTTAGAAATTTCCTGGTGACTATGATTGTTGAATACTTTCCCTTATTCTGCCTTTTCTCCCCTCATGCCGCCAGGCAGGGTGCCTTGAAAGCTACCTGAAACTCCAGGTTACCTGCAGAGTGTCTCTTCTTCTAGCCCTGCTGGGAGCACAACGGAAAACTCCAGGGAGGAGGACAGTACAAGCATATGTATGCAGTAGGGAGAGAACTCCTGCTCTGAGTCACTCCCTTCCTGCTTTTGTCTAGTTGGTAAAATTTGGGGCAAGAATGTAGAGATGGACAATGTGGAATCTTAAAGAAAGCAGACTTCCCTCTCCTGGCAGTATTCACATGTCAATAGCTCCTCAGGCAGGGGCTCCTCCATGCTGGCATTTTGTCTGGCTTGAGCTTGGGCAGGTCATGCTCTCACAGTTGCTGAGAGTTTCTATGTGTATTTGCCCTGTTGTGTCTAAAAGACACTACTACCTTGAAGTCTTACACCACCTTCTGTCTCTTATAATCTGTCTTCCTCTTCTTCCACATAGAGCTCCCTGAGCCTTGAGGGTGGGGATGTAATACAGACATCCCATTTAGGACTGAACACTTCATAGTCTCTTATTCTTTGCACACTAACCAGTTGTGGGTCTCTATGTCAATGTCCATCTACTCCAAGAAGCAGCTTCTTGAATGAGGGGTGAGCTCCATGCTGATCTGTGGGTATAGTTGTAAGTCATCAGGAGCTGTTTTAATGCTGTTCTTGGGGGCTGTTGTAAGGACAGAAGACAAAAGTAGAGGGCTCACTGTCTGCTCGTTTATGCAGAATGTATCACATCCTCTTTGAGGATGGATGTGGTCTGTGTGATGCTCACAGCCTTGACTCTTGGAGTACTGGGATTTAACTCAAGAGTATACCACCCATGGCCTGGGGCTTCTGCCACAGAGAGGGTGCTTCACTAACTCTCCTCTCAGCATGCTGCTTTATAAATTAAGTAGGTAATCCCCAAAACACCATATCAGAAACTCTTGTTTCCTTAAGTAGGAAACAGAACATGGTTCCTAGGTGACACTTCATGTATCATTGTGTTATATGTGACACTCTTCCTCTATTATTTTCTCCTGTTTAGAGTAAGAATTAGAACCCAAATTTTTTTCTATAAAAACAGTAAGAAAGCATCATTTTTGTTGCCTGTTATGTCTTGAAATAATTACACAATTTCGTACTATTAAAAGAATTTCTAAGGCATTGACAGGATTAAGAAATACTAAAATAAAATAAGCTTTGTTCAAATAAAAGAAATCTCACAAAGTCTACTTAGACCAGATCATTAGCTCTCATTCATAATACAGTGAGATCTGATAATCTGAAGAAATTTACTTCTGGGACATAACATTATAACTTCAGATATGATACAAATTTTATTACTTATATCATGCCAGGTATAAATATTGTGCAAGCTTAAGATAACATTGGTTAACTTAATATCAAAAGGCTTCTTCTGCTGGTTACTTTTTGTCAACTTGACACAATCTAGGATATCTGGGAAAAGGGAACATCAGTTGAGAAAATGCTTCCATCAGACTGGAAGCATTTACCTACAGGTAAATCTGCTGGACATTTTCTAGGTTAATGTTTGATGTTGGAGGGTCCAGCACACTGTGGGTGGTGCCACCAATGAGAAGGTGGTCTTGGAAGGTATAAGAAAACAAACTGAGCTGGCCATAGGGAGCAAGCCTATAAGTAGCACTTCTCCATGCCTTCTAGTTTAGTTCCTGCCTTCAGGTTCCTGCCTTGGCTTCCTTGGATGATAGATGCTCACCTCGAAGTGTAAGATGAAATAAACCCTTTCCTCTCCAATTTGCTTGATCATGATGTTTATCACAGCAATAGAAAGCATCAAGACACACCCCTAAACTTATCCTCATGTGTTTTTTGCCATAGAAATCTTTTCATGTAAATAGCCAATTTCAAAATTCCAATAAAGACTCATTAACTCAAACAAGTTCCATAAAATGCACATTTTATTCTGTATCATGAAAAAATATCCACATTTAAATAAAGTGTGAAAAAAAAAGTTAATCCTCCCTGATGAAATACAGTTTATTGTGCTAAAACCCAGATTATTTTGGGTTAGAAACTTCCACCTGCCAATTCATTTTTGGAAACAACAGTTTCTTTAGAATAAACTTTCAATGAAGTAAAAACTGTGACAAACTTCCCAACTGCAATTGAATTTGATCACAGTATTTCAGGATTGACCCTAAAGTCTCCAATTTAAGATGTTTTCACAAAACTTCTAAGCAGTTGAGCAATAAGCCGATAGTACATACAAAATTTCTATATTACACACTGCAATGTCTTGATTTAAGTAGAAAAACATGATCAGCCTAGCATGAACCAAACTTTGAAAACTATAGACAAGTACTGCTTAGCAAATTGGTATTAAAAATATCTTCCATGAAGTGTTGACCTATTTCCTTAGTCAATACATAAACCAAATATTTCCACTGAGTTAACCCTTAGGAAGCATTTTTAATATCCACAAATACGGTTACAGAGGCAGAAACATTTTTGAGAACTTGAAAAAATAAATCCCTGTAGCAAGATCAGGCAGGAGTTTACATTGTAGGGTACAAAATGGTATCACTGGTGTACACAAAGTCAGTAGAACATAGAGTCAAAAGAAATATATAATTTCCAATATATCGTAGATATTCATAATTCAATAGTATTGTCTGAGTACCAAGCATTTCCTGATGTCACCGCCATCTCAATAAACAACAGGAAACAACTGTTAATTCTAACTGATTTTTTACCACAACTTGTAGGTTTGGGATAGAAATTATTCTAACCTACAGCCCAATTTATCCTGACCCTTTCACCAGGGAAGGGAGTATCCATCATGATGATAGTTTAAGTCAGTTTCTTCTTGGGTAAAGCATGAGTCATCCCTCCCTCTAACTGTGATGAGCTTTAGCATGGAAGGAAGCTTCTCCAGAGAGGAAGCCAGTGGATCCACTATGAAAACTGAGCCAATTTAACATCATAATATCACTGATGGAGATGCTGAGACTCACAGCATGAAACATGCCCCCAAGGTCAAAAGGCTGTCCTTGCCACTAAGTTTCCTGAAATGAAATACTTTAAATAACTGATTTTTAAACAAAGTACATTGAGATTTTATTTAATAATTCACTCCTATGAGATATATTAGACAAATACTGAAGATTCGGTTCAGTCAAACTTCGACACAAACTAAAAAAGACTCATTATTTTAATTTGCATAGTTTGTTGACTAGCTCATCTTTCTACTTAATCAACTGGCCTATTATGAGGAATAGTTTCCTAACATTTTGGTTGGAAAAGTTTGGGACCAACTCTTTCAACAAAGTTCAATTTCCTTTACTCAGTGAAGCACCTCACTGTCAGAAAAGGTGGCTCAATTCTACATGATCAAAGACGATTTAGCCAAGAATAAGGATATAATACTTGACAATGTGTTATTTGCATCAGTTATTAAGTGTAAATATTCAGTCTGATTTATTCAGGCATTGAGGTTTTTTGTTTTTGTTTTTGTTTTCTTTTTTTCTTTTTTGGCCTTGTCTTGTCTGTGCTTCTGGGCTGGTTCTTCATCAGCCAGCAATTCTGCAGTCTTCTGGAAACCATCTAATCAAGACACCAGCTAACTACCCAACTACTTCAGGGACTTGGACTGGGTTGAAGCCCAAAATCATAAACTTGGAAGTAGGTTAAAAAAGCATCCTCTCTGATCTTCAGGCAAATATTATTAGGGTACAAAAAAAAAAGCATCCTCTCATGTTAAAAGCCCTAAATAACTGACAAGTTTTCAAACTAGTTCATAATGTTTCATTAAAATCAAAACCCCGTTTGTAACAATGTGATTTCAAAATTAACCAAACAAAAACTATTAAACAGGTTATCACACAAGGAGGAACCATTATTCTCCCTAACACCCTGTAGCTTTTTGGCAGTGTTCTTTGATCAAATGCCACAGTGAGCACAGGTTAACAATGAACATTTAGCAACCACCCCATTTACATGAAAATGCCAAAGATGAAAAATGACCTAACCATGAGAAGTTTCCAATAGAGTCCCAAGGCCCCTCCCAGTTAGGCATAAAGCTGTGTGCTTGTCATAGTTCCCACGCCCCCTGTCACTCACTGCCTCCTGTCACTCACAGGGTAGCTTGGATTGAGACTTCTGGACTGTGAGGAGGTGATGTCCTATCTGTGTTTTGCTTTCTCAAGACACTTCCTTCAAACATCTCAAAAGACAGAAAAAAAAAAATCGATCACATTTTAAATATTAACTTCTTTCATTAGAGAAAATTAATTGTTTAAAGAAAATACGAATACAAGTGCATTAAATTTGGGAATGAGAACACATTCTAAACAAAAAAAAAAAGCTCATTTGGAAGATGCATTTAATTGTGGTTTGGCAAGAAATGGTCATCCGTATAATAAATAAGAAAAGACTTAAAATCCTATCCACTACATTAATACCCAATGAATCCAAATTTTTTTTAAAAATAAAGCCTTCTGATGTCTCATTCTAAACTGCCGAAAAAGAAATCTTGAACACTTATTGCTTTCTTTAACACACACACACACACACACACACACACACACACACACACAAAACCCCTTAGGTGAAAATTCATCGGGGAAAGACAACATGAAATATACACACCCGTGATGTTTTACATTCGTCTCTTACTTGTAACTACATTTCCCAGTTTACCCCCATTACTGTCTGTCAGTTTTTGGGAGAAGTGAAGGAAAATTCAGTTTTTGGACCATGGCATATTTTACTCACAACAGTTATGATATCAATCTTTGCCATTGACTCTGACCACCAGGAAAGTCAAGCATTTATTTACATTGCAGGGTATAGTTTTTTTTTTTTTTTAATTATTTTTATTCACAGAATCTTTGAATGTACATGTCCTGAAATTTTTGGAATTTGTGCTTAAAGAGCTTGTCCTTATAACCCTAGTATTACGCAGGAAGACATTTTTCTAAGGTCCAACTGCCTGTGTTAGAACATCAGCTTTACTGACTTATTGGTTATTAATGGGCTACTGCAATACTATTTAAGTTCCTTAATTTACACCTTCACAGGAATGTTGCAGAATTAAATCTGATTATTTAAATACATTACTTAGTACAGTAAATACTCAATAAATATGAGCCTAACATTCACTTACTTCTATATCTAAAGGAAAGGAAGCACATGGGTATGACTTATCTCAGCTACCCTGTGCTGTCTCCAGTTCACTGTCCAAGCCCTCAGTGGTCCTGACCCTCACAAAGTATGCAAATAGCCTTGTATCAAGAAGCAAGATGAGAATAGGAAGAAGCAAAGTGCTAGAGAGGTCCCCAGAAATCTACAATGATACCTCCACTGTAGACTACTGGCAATGGGGGATCGGATGACCAAACACCCTAACTGTCTTGCTAGATGGAAGTGGATGCAGAGATCCTTGGCCAGGCCCCAGGTGGAGCTCCAGAAGTCCAATTGTTGAGAAATAGGAGGGATTATAAGAGCATGAATTGTTGAAACCAAGATTGGAAAAAGCACAGAGACAAATAGTCAAACGAATGGAAGCACATGAATTATGAACCAAAAGCTGTGGAGCCCCCAATTGGATCAGGCCCTCTGGATAAGTGAGACAATTGAATAGCTTGAACTGTTTGGGAGGCACCCAGGCAGTGGAACCTGGACCTGTCCTTAGTGCATGAGCTGGCTGTTTGGAACCTGGGGCTTATCCAGGGACACTTTGCTCAGCCTAGAAGGAGGGCACTGGACCTGCCTGCACTGAATCTACCAGGTTTAAATGAATCCCCAGGGGAGTCTTTGCCCTGGAGGAGATGGGAATGGGGGAAGGCTGGGGGGAAAGGCGGGGGTGGGGCGGGAGCGGGGAGGACAGGGGAACCCACGGCTGATGTGTAAAATTAAATTAAATTTAAAAAAAGAAAAACAACAGCAGAAAATAAAGAAGCAAGAGACAGAAAAACTGAAGTTAGAATGCATATCGGTACTCTTAGGGCATAGGACACATGGTACATGGTACGTACTTAAAAAAATCTGATTCATGTCTCTTCATGACTCAGCATTTTAACGATAATAAAGAACCAACCATAACCTCTATTGCCATGTAAGCAAGTACAGAAGTACAGACTAAATATTCTCTTTTTCCAAATTCACAAACACCCCAAACTTCATTACTGAATTCAATCAATTTTAGTACTCTAAAGGTAACTTAAAATTTTTAGCTTTCTGTACAAGGAAATGCTGTGTGTGTGCATGGGGTGGGGGACTCCATCTTGTTCCAGGACCTTTGGACACCTCCCTTCTCAGTTGACTAAGAAGCATCTATCAAGCATAAAATACTTTGAAAATTAAAGCTATTAATTATAATTTTCAAGAGCACTGCTTAATACATTAATGTACTGAATATAATTAGGTATTACTACTCAATTAATTAATTGGTTATTTAAAATATTTAAAATTTAGAGAAGGCGTTTTGTCTTAATATTTAAAATTCAATTGACTTAACATCTAATTGTCTCATTCTAGAAATATCCTAAATGAGAAAAATTGAGTCAAGTCCAGGAGATTAAAAAAAAAAACTATGAATATGAGAAATCTTAATTTATGTTTTAGCACAGAAAAAAAGGAAGTGAATGATGACTAATAAAAAGAACTACAACTACTAGTTAAGATTAAACTATGGATGATAAATCTTTGAAAATAAATAAAATTTGAGAATACTGAAGATTGACACTTTAGAGGAGAGAGATGTAGAAACCAAGGACATGAGGTCATTAAAGAAGGGTGACTTGGAACTTCATTGTTGCAGCTGCATTTTCCACAATTTACTTAGGGGGACCGGAATCAGCTCACACATTATTTCTTTTCTTAAACAAAACAAAACTAACAATAAAGAAGAATCTATTCAGCACAGAGCCATCTGAATTTACATCTTGTTCAATTCCCACAGTTGAACTAAGTCTAATAATTGATATTATCTAAACAAATTTAAAAACTCCTTAAGACTTGGAATGAGTATACATTGTCCTCTGATCTTTCAGGGGGTGGTGGTATGGCAGTCAGGAAACTATATTGTAACTATAGAAAAGGGGTATTAATTGTTTTCCTTCTGCTGGAGTGGTCCTGATATTGCCATTCTCTGTGAGTGTCTGTTTTATTTTTGTCTTTTCCCTTTTCTCTTTTGCATTTAGTAGAAAATATAGACTTATTGAGAGGACTGTTTACAGAAAAAAACAAAAAACAAAACAACAACATCAACAACAACCAAAAAACCATGTGAAAGTAAGCCAGTTGTTACACAATAGCAAAACATAGGACATTTTTTTTCAATGTGCATACACTCCCTGGAGTTGACTAGAATGCACCTCTCAGCAATGCCAATGACCATGATAAAGTCTAAAGCACCCTCCACTGTGCATCACTTCCCTTCACCTCCAATATGGATATGTAAATCATGATCTGGACTCTCACACATGCAAATATCCCAACAATGGTAACTTATTTAACATTTAAATCCACATTTTTGTCCTGATTGTGTGACCCTGAAGAACATTAGTTCTGTTTTTTTTTTTTTTTTTTTTTCCCCCTGGCCTGGTATAAAAAGATTTTCTGTAACATTAAAGCAGTCTTCATCAACTCTAAAAAGGAATAGCTGTCATTTTGCAATCCTAATGGTTTTCTTATGTAAGCTGCTAAAGCATTCAGGCTGCAAGCATAAGATTCCACCCAAAGGAAACTGATTGAAAATATTTATTTGTATGTAAAGTAACTGTTAGTTGTAATGCCATAGGCCTAATACAGTGGATAAAATATAAATATTACTAATCGCTTAGCAAATAGAGAATTACAGTAGATAGTAAAAAGTCAGGGCCAATGATGGACCATCCCTTAACCCCTTTTGACTCTAAGTCTTAATTTTTTAAAAGACATTTAAAGCTAATATTTTTTTTGATGCTTGCAACTATGTGCATTTCAAAATATTCTTAGTAAATTCTTAATTGGAAACACATTTTAAAATTGCAGGTTGGTGAGAATTCTAGAAAAATCCAATGAGAGATCTAAACATAAATGTTCTTTCTGTTGAAATTCTAAAAAAAGTCTCCTTTGTGTTTTGTGCTCTCTCGTTATTTTCTTACCCTGAACCATCACAGCAAATATAACAATAAGACTTTATGTGGAGCCCTGAGGACAAAGGCTTCCTTGCAGAAAGAAAAAAAAAAACATTAACAAAATGAGCCTTATGTTTAAAAATCAAATGTTTATATATTGTACACTGCTTCCTTGAATTCTAAAAATAACCATCCCATCAATTTCTCATTTAACACACTATGTCACTAAGGACATGAGCATGTGTTAGTGCCTTTCAAATGGCGAGTGTGGTTTTTCTGTATAGAAAAACTACTTCCTATTGACCTAAGAAGAGCTTGATAGAACATGGGAGGAGTCTGAGCCTTTGTTTTGGTACTTATTATTTGGCAAACTGAGATAGAAACACAATAAAGACAGCTGACTACCCAAACTTCGCTAGACTGGCAGAGCTGGAGTCAGAATCTGAGATGGCACTCAGTGATGTGTAAAATCTAAACATACGTTCTTCTCGCCCTTTCCAAGAGAATCTCAGGAGCAATACTCACATCTAAGAAAGGTATCAAAGCAGAGCATTCACCTAAGGAAATACTCCTTTTAGAGGTCCCTGTGTGTGGTAGCTCTAGACAAATTTTCTCATTCTCTACATGAAACTTTGGGGTGGGGGGAAATCCAGAAATTAACTTTAAAATTGAATGATACAAGGTAACAAAATTCAGCAATAACTAAGTGAAAAAAGAGGCCATGAATTTGAAAGAGAGAGAGCATGGAAGGGTAGACAGAAGGGTTTGGAGAGAGGAAAGGCAAAGGGAAATATTGTAATTAAATTTTGAAAAGGACAATTTCACAAGGATCAGCTGCTATACAATTCCAGTCACTTCTTTGAAGACTAACTCAAAACAAAAACAAAAAACCCAACAGGTTTTTCAAAAATAATTCCAGTTTTTTTGGATCTCATAGGTTAACAATATCTCCATAAATTCTGTGTCTTATATTTAGATTTCAATTAGGTTAATTTTCAAAATTTCACTTCAGTTTGCTGTTATAAGTAATACTCC